>NC_134456.1:49344492-49651216 GCF_047948215.1 Lycorma delicatula | reverse complement strand
ATAACGGTAATAATAATTCTCGAATGATAACAATTAAATTTTATTAACTGTAATTAAGAAACGTAACATCAATAATAGCACACATTAAAACGCAAAGTGTTCATACAAATACTAAACGTGACGTCATGGAATCCAAAAAAGAAAAAATATTGCGAAATTCTTTTATTAAAATTGAAACAATTATTGAATGAATAATTGCACATGTAATATTTATATAAGCGAGACGATTAGAGCATATTAATTTACTGCCTAGAATCTAAAATAAAATTAAACCAAAGTTTAAAACTACATCATTACGTTAAAAAAATAAAAAATTTATTCGAACAATTAGGACATATGACAAAAGAATAAAAATGTCAGAATATAGCAAATTGTCCATGCGTACACTTTGCAGTGTAAAGCTTTAGTAAATGAAGAATAAAAAGAAGTAAAAATAATGTGTTGATGGAAGTAACCTTGCAGGTAAAATGAAGGAACTTTATTCACCTAAAAAATTTTATATCGCATTTAAGTTACTCCAGGATTTTCATTAATATTAAGGATTCATTGTCACCTCTATCGTCACTACTGTTCAGTTTAATCTGTATTAATTTGAATACGTAATCGACCTGAATTAATTGCTTTACAACTAAACTAGCAACAAATCTCGTTACTCGAAAAATACGTAAGAGAAAATTGTTATTGGAAATTTCACTGATTAGAATGCAAAATTAAAAATTAAAATTTTCCATCCATTCAGAGAAATGAAGTCAATTTTTTTCGATTCTACTTCTTTTTTATAGTTCTATTTTTGGCTTTTACTGTTTATCAGTTTTCTTATTTATGGGTTCATAAATTTTTTTTATTGCTTTTTATTCAGATTTTTGCGAATCAGTATAAACACGAACAAATAGACTTTGAGAAATTTCAAATGTGAGCCAAGTTTGAAATGGTGGTGTGATTAATTGCTGTGAAAAGAAGAAACTTAGAATTTAGGAAAGGAACTTCATTTTGTAATAAAAAAAACCCCGATCATTACCAATAAAAGGTAGTTTTTTTTGTTTTTTTTTTAAATTCCGCGACAGCTTTTACGGTCCAGTTTTCTCAGGTTGGGGAATTGATTAAAAAAATTCCAATTCGACGCTTTAACGATTAAGGAATTAGATATGTTTTACCGGTAAATGTACAGAGAAAAAAAGTAGTTACTTTACGATACTATGAAATAAACATTCAAGAAACGGTTTCGAATAACACAAAATTGGTCTGGCAGATCTCCAGAAATAAACATGGGTTTATAGAAACCTCAATCTTTTTTTTATACAATAAGATTAATACGTCTTTAGGTGGCTAAGCGTACAATATCAATTCTAGCTAACATCTTTTCAATTCTATCTCTACAATATCAGTCCTATCTGGCTAAGTGTATCAATTTTACTGTGGGTTTATTTCTAATTAAAAATATGTAATCTTTCGAAAATATTTACTCTAAAATTATTTTCTTCTTCCGCTCCTTTTCTCTCATACTCCTCCAGCTTGCAGTCTCACCTAATTATCATTCTTTTGCTTCTTCTACCAATCTTCAATTTCTTTTTTTATCTTACTTTTCCCTTTTCAATTTCCTTTTCTTCTCCTCCTGTAACTTTTAATTTTTCTTTCTCCACCTTATTCCTCTACTCTTTATTTACTTTTGCTTCTTTCCTTCATCTCCTTTCTCTTCTCCTACTTCTACTATCTTCTATTCTTCTTTTAGCTTTTTTCTTTCATACACATTCTTCTTTCAGTTCTTTCTTTACTCTCCTTTTTTATTACATTCTTTTCTTTGTCATACTATTCATTCTTTGTCTATACATTTTTCTTTTTGTCTTATTACTTCTCGTATTTTTCTTTTTTCTCTTCATCCAGCTCCTTACTTCATCCTACTCCTTACTTTTTCTTCTTCTTTCAAGGCATAAGCGAATCACCTATCCCAGTCTCAAAGAATACATCCTATCCACAATGTTGCATCACCAACATATTCTTGGTCTCCCAACATCTCTCCGTCCAGCTTGTTTATATTTACATATTTTCCTTGGTATTCTTCCATTCAGCATTCTTTTTAGATGCGCCAGCCATCTTTCTTTATTATTTAGTAACCTGGTTTCTAATTTAAAAATACCTAATTCTTTCCAGACGTTTTCATTCACCAAAGATTTTATTTAATCTTCAATATCCCTTCACCTACCTCATAAAACGTAATTCCGACGTTTGAATGTTGCTTACATATTGCTTAATATTCTTTAAATGCCTTCTACTATGAACTCACGTCTCCGTACCGTACAATAAAGTAGGTACAACCATCTTTTTGTAAAAATTCGACCGGGTTTCTTTCCTTGTTTTTTTTTTCAGTAAATGTACCGTAGATTGTACTACAAATTAATTGAAGCTTACTTAATTTCTGTTCAACATATTGATCAAATCTAAGATAAGAGAAATAAGAAACCAGTTCTAATAAGTTATCTAAAACTATCTTGGTACAAATGAACATTTTCCCCAGAAAGCCATAGTTTTTGTCTTCTGTATTGAAAACTTCATTTTATATGCCGAACAAATTTGTTTCAGTTTAAACACAGACCTCTGAAGTTGGTACTCATTCTGCTGAATTATAATCTGACTGTCAGCAAATAGGATTGTATTTAAAATATAGCATTAATCTTAATCCCTGGATTCACCATCAATTTCCACCTCCTGAAAATATCATCAGTGTATATATTAAAAAGTGTAGAAGATACACTACAGCCTTGGCGGACTCCCTGATTAATATAAATTTCTTCTCAGCTCTCTTCCCATATCCAACAATATTCTTGTGTTATAATATATACTCTTAACATCTATGAGATGATTCAGACATCCACTTTTATTCATAATTCAGAGGAATTTAAAAATACAGGCTGAAAATTTCGCTATAAATCTCGACTACGCAGATTTCGTTTGTAATAACGGATAGTTAGACTGTTTTAAAAACATACATCAGATTGTTTTTTTCAAAAATTAATGGGGAAGCTAACAGCGTAGACAGTTCAATTGTGAGTAATTGGGTGATATAATAAAGAGGACATTTCTAATGCTGATGAAAACGGCTTGTTTTACCCGTTAACCCCCAACAAAACTTTTATTTAAAGGTAAAAAATGTACTGTTGGGAAACAGTCAAAGGTCAGGCTAACGATTTTGTTATGCTCAAATTCGACTGAGATAAAAAAACAGAAACACTTAGTAATAGGGAAATCAATAAATCCAAGATGTTTTGAGAATGTAAAAAAACTTCCCGTCTATCTCGTGTCTAATTCTAAAGCATGGATTACTTCAATGATTTTCGAACAACAAAATCCATAAATGGGATTTTGAATTGCAAAAAAATAACAGAAAAATTTTATTATTGATCGATAATTGCCCCGCTTATCTAACACTGCAAAACTTTAAAAATATAAATCGTGTTTTTACCGCCCAATACTTCAGTGAAACTGCAGCCGATGCGTCGGGGGGGTTATTCGCAGTTTTAAAGTTCATTACAGGTGGTTAATGCTTTTAAAAATTATTGAGAACATGGACGAAAAAAAAGAATTCCAAATGACGGTTTTAGACGCTATCAGATTTATAAAGCGAACTTGGCGTAATGTATCACAAGCTACATTTCAAAACAGTTTTAAAAAATCTGTTCTCATTCCACGCCATATTTCGACGGAAGATTACCATGATAAAGGCGATATGTCACTCTCAGAATGGATTCAAACTCTTAACTCGACAAAAAAAGTCAGCCTTTCAAGAATACTCAATAGACGACTATGCAACAACCGATGACGACGTACGTACTCGTACTACAGAAATTCCGACTGATGAAGACATTATTACTGAGGTAACTCATAGTCGTGCAGGTGATAGCGAAGCTGAAACTGAAAACAAAGATGAATCTACTCTCCCAGTCGTGTCAATAACTGACGCCGAAGAATGTTTTAAAAAGTTAACGGAGTTTAGTGAGACTAATAATGTAAGCGAAGAATTTCTGGTTTACTAAAATAAACTACAAAATTGTTTTGATGATTACAGGTATAAGATTATTAACCCATCGGGTTGGTCTAGTGGTTAACGCGTCTTCCCAAATCAGCTGATTTGGAAAGTCGAGAGTTACAGCATTCAAGTCCTAGTAAAGCCATTTATTTTTACACGGATTTGAATACTAGATCGTGGACAGCGGTGTTCTTTGGTGGTTGGGTTTCAATTAACCACACATCTCAGGAATGGTCGAACTGAAAATGTACAAGACTACACTTCATTTACACTCATACATATCAACCTCATTCATCGTCTGAAGAATTATCGAAACGGTAGTTACCGGAGGCTAAACAGGAAAAAGAGAGAGGTATAAGATTATTAAACAAACAAAAATAAACGATTATTTTAAGGCTAATTAGTTTGTATGCGCAATTAAGTTTTGACGTATTCTGTTAGAATGAAGCAAAAATATATTAGAATGATTTTTTTAATTTAATAAATACAGTTTGTACGTAAAAACGTGTGACAATAGAATTTTTTGTGTGGTGTTCATTTGTTACTTTCCTCGATGATTTTTATAAGTTTTAAATCGCACTTATTATCACTTTTTTTTCTAATTCACTGAACGCTCAGTTTTGGTTAAAAGCTAAGCGTCTAAAAATTGTATTACATCTAAATATTATTTGTTAGTCTATAATACAAAACATATCGATATTTTACTTTAAAACAGCTTCTTCTTAGGTATACAGTATATTTTTTGTATTATAATAGATAATGACGGCGTAAAAATTTACGGTTACGAGGTGGCAACTCGGAAGTATCGGCTTTAACGAGCATATTTGATCGGTCCCTTGAATCTCGTTATAACCAAGTTTTACTGTATTCCACAAAAGCGACTTTTTATCCCTATCGAAAGTCTTTTCATAATCAATGAAGACAATGTGAGTCTGTAAATTAAACTTGCTTTTTTTTATCAATAATTTTAAAGAAATCACGCGAGATCACCCACTTCAGCTGTTTCCGAGGATCGAGATACTATTTCATTATTTCAGATTTTTTTCATTGTTTTATAATAACCATATAATAAAATAAAGTGTATAATAACCATATAAAAAAATTAAGTGTATATAGATCTGAACTCAGATATCTTTTTCTTTTATCATGGTAACAGAAATATAATGAAGTAGGGTTAATTAGGGATTAACCCTACCATTAATTTTCAAGGAATAATTTTTTTCTTTAATGAATATTTAATATATTAACTCCCAACACAATATCGTGAAATTCGAAATGGATATGATGATGAAGGTATAAATCTGCAAGGTTTTGTTAAAATCTGTCCAGTAATTTTCTGTGCGATGGGCGCACAGGGAACCCTATTTATCATTTTATTGTATGTATAGATTGAACTGCATTGTTTTCTGTTTTTAATTTAATCTATGCTTAATACATCAATTGTATCTGTATTGTAACTTCGATGAAATAATTTCGTATTAATAACGATAGATGTTAAAACATAATAGAATAATTTAAAATAAATAATTTTAACATTTCTAAATTCAAATATATATTAAATCAAATTATATGAGTACATATTATAATAAGTTCATATTTCTCTAAAAATAATATAAAATATATTATAATTAATAATTTAAAAAAATACTGAATAGTACTGAAAGAAATCACAAGTTCAAAAATTGATTGGTAATCTATTGAACACGAGAAAACGTTTTTAATATCACGTGATGCAGATGTAAAAAATAAAAATAAAACAGTGAATGTGTAATTAATTTTTTTAATCAATTTGAAATGGGATCGACCTAGTCTGAAATCACTCTCTTTCCTGAGAAATGTTCAACTCTTAAATGTAAATTTCAAGAAAAAAATAAAAATGAATCGTAGCGAAACTCAATTTACTGGATGAAATATAATTTCAGATAATTTCGAATAACAGCAGTAGCTCCCATTTGTAGTCTGCCAAAAGATAAATTGTGTTAACAAAATTCAGTAAATAAATTCATTATATAAAACTTCTAGATCAAGCGGTTTTGAGTAAGATTCACGTCAGTCGAAGAATATTTCTTCACCTGTAATTTTATCCACTACTAAAATACGTATCGTCATCGTCAAAATAGGTATATGATATGTTACATTGAAATTAAAAAAGAAATCTCAGAAGCTAGAAAAATTATAATTATTTCCTTATTATTACAATAAAACAATTAGCGATTGTGATTTGTCAATTAACCAAACGTTCTGCTCTTCTCCCGGTCCTAATTCGTGCTCAAGTGTTGTTCAAACATTTGCCTCCCACAACCCTATACCGCTAAGCACCCGCCATCAAACAATGTGTAATACGAAAAACGTGACGTTATCTGTGATTTAAAACATTAATACGATGAAATAACCTTTTAATAGAAAATTCGGCACAAGGTAACGGTTTGAGTCAGCTATTGACCGAATTACAAATATATTATCTTCTAAGATAGTTTAGTTTAGTAGTAGTACAACAAAATTTCCGAAATGATTTCATTCAGTCCGTAGAAATTCACCGATCATATAAAAAAGCAAATAAAAAATAAAACTAAATAAATTTGTAGATGGTACATTTTAAAATCAAAAACACTGAACTTGAAGCTGCAGTTTTTAGACAAATTCTAAGATTTTTGTTTGAAAATAATTATAAAAATGATCTTAAATGATCGTTTAAAAATTAATTAAAATGTATAAAAGATAAAAAATTAGTGATTTTTTTTAAAACACCAAAAACGATAAACGTCTTTTACTTGTCTATCAGCATTTGTGACATAACATTCAGTGAATTACTAACGGACGCCAGAAGAAGAAAAACCAAGTTTTTTATTCGTCAATTAGTGTAGAGTGACAAATGTTTAACTTCACTGGTCTGTTGAAAAGATATGGCCGTTTAAGCATTTTACTAGCCCCAATATTCATAAGTAAAATATAAGCCACAAATCAAAAAGAGAGGAACTCTGATTTTCGTTGTCATTCATTTTCTTCGGATTTTTGTCTTTCTAAAGAATTATTTTAACTTACAAAAGTAATTTGAGTTACTAAAATAGCGAATAATTTTAGTCCTTCAAGTTATATTTCTGCTTCTAAGAATCTATCTTCCTCTTTCGACTTTTCAACAGTTTATAAGCTAAATGTTTTACTGCCGGTTTTGCTTCTTAAAACGTTTTGTAATTTCATGAAAATTTACTTTGGTATTATATATTTTTGAAGATAATGAATAACTCTAATATCTTTTCTCTCATTAGTTATTTTAAAATTGTTTCTAATATCGTTTTGAAACAAACTTTGTCATAGTAAAAAAGATAAACTAAGGCGCACAAAAAAAATTATACCTTTAAGGAGAATGTCATTAATATTGAAAAATTAATCATGAAGTACTTCAAATAATTAAAGTCAGATTACTAGAAGGTAGAACAGGATTGAAGATAGGAAATCGGAAGTAATATGTTGGTAAAACGTTATCGTTAATATATAAGGCTGTTACTGCATTGTTCGTAACAAAGTTCATCAAACCTTTTATTTTTATCTAGCCTCAACTATATCTATTAGCGAGCGACTATAGATAATTTTTTATTATTAAGGAAATTACCGTCCAGCTGTAATAAGTATTAAATTTTATTAAGCGTGAGTTCGGTGTAAATGAGTCATTACGTCTGTTTTGTAACATTTTCCCGAAAATTGTGAAATTAATACTGTTGTTAAGTGTAAGGCATGATATTATTAGTCAAGTTTCAAGTTTGAAACTGAATACATGTAACTTCAAACTGAACCGTCCGCAATATGACTTGCTGTTAAGCAAATCAATACTATTCAGTACGCTGCAACAAAATACTTAAGAGAGATAAGAGATAAAACACGAGATGGAAGTTTAATTCGGCCGGACTAAGTGGAGTAATATTCTATGCGAAGTCAGCGTTCACTTAACGTCGGCACAGATTTAAGGATTTAGAGGTTGAGTGCATAGAAAGTATATTAAAACATGTGCACAATCGTAATCCGAGCTATGTAAGAGTTTTCCGGCTTCAAAAGTTACTCAGAAACTATTGACGTGGTAATCTGTACATAAAATATATATTAAAATATAATACTATATGCTTATTTGATAATACTTACGTTTTTGTGTGAGTGAGGGGGGTTGAGCACCGCTCTCTGTCGTTTTGCCTTTTAGTTTATTACATATTAAGTTACTTGCCAACTTAACTTTACTCGCAGAGTACTTTCATCCATCCATTTCAACTCTTACAGCACTTAATGCTAGGCGGAAGAAGACTACAAGTCAACCCCTTCCCCAACCTATTTCTCGTTCTCTCTCGAACAATAAACTCGCCAGCTACCTCTCTCCCTTAAGTACACAGTACTAAAAGAGCACAACTATTTAACGGTCTGTCTATATTTTAAAATACTCATAATTTAACTACATTCATAAATTCGTACACATATATAAATTCTTAAATTAATGATAAGCTTGATTTTACGCTATACGCTAACCTATAGCAAGTTTATCAGAAGAATATTAATTATCTTATGCGCACTTAATAACACAAGTGCGCACAAATAATAACAACAATTATAACTATAATTTTACGAAAAAAAAATATTACGACCGACCGTCAACAGTATTTACGGGCCTCAATTAAGAAAGTTTAAAAACCGAAGTTATTTATTTAAATACTAATTTTAAAAAATACTATTACATGCCTAAATATTATACTTATGTTTACACTTTCATAAACGAAAGTTTAAGACTGCTGTCTTAAAAGAAATAATAAAGTGTACTAAAAAAAAAAAAAATGACAAGCCATAATGTAAATGCATAGGGAAAAGCCTAGAATACGACTTGAAGAAGCTTTTATTATTCCTTGAATTAAAAATCTCTCCAATAGAAATTTAGTGATTTCGAGTCATATGTAAAAACCTTCTCTATTAATGTCAGTCTACCCATCAAATAATGAGGTAATGTTTTTTTTCTGAAAATCCCACCGGTGGAAAGAAATTTAAACTAAAATTAAGGGTTTGCTAAAGAAATTTAAACTATTCATCACAAAGGAAATTACTTCAAACTTATATAAGGCAAGTACAACTGAAAGACGATATTTGTATTTTAAAAACCATTGTCATAAAGATTAATGTAATTTAAAAATCAACTTTTTTCCGTTTGTAATATGAATATTAATGAAAACTATTACATTATACTCTCAAAATGAGAAACTTTTGATTTCTTGCTAAAAGAAATAAGAGTTTTCTTTAGTTTATTACATTTGGACAACTGGTCAGAAGTG
This sequence comes from Lycorma delicatula, assembly GCF_047948215.1. Classification (NCBI taxonomy): domain Eukaryota; kingdom Metazoa; phylum Arthropoda; class Insecta; order Hemiptera; family Fulgoridae; genus Lycorma; species Lycorma delicatula. The sequence goes on along the minus strand of NC_134456.1, from coordinate 49,641,895 downwards.
ATCATGATGACGCATTTTCTACATATATATTATAGAATACATACTACATACATATATACAAACTATATATAGAATATACTTCTTATTTCATAAATTAATTTATTAATTTCCTTTAAAAAATAAAATGTTATTAATGGCTACCTAGATACGTGATTACAAATTAGTTTCCTTTTCAAATTGACAAGGAAAAAATACTAAATTATAAAATGAAAAATTCGATAGGGAAAATATGCATAGCATATTTCTATGAAATTGAGATGTCTCTTTTGAAGACATAATTATATATATTCTTCTTATACGACGTACAAAAAGAATCATTAAAACCTTTTTAATATGCAGTGGCCATGTATATCTATATGTATCACTCGAGACTTTTATAACCTATTCTACTCGTGATAGTAACGGAAAAAGACCATATAAAAGATATGTACTAAAATGCATCGTTTGCGAGTTACAGCTAGATTTTACTCGGATTTCAGCAAGCCCGGTAAAAATGAGTTGTACTGAAATCTTTAGGACGTTAATTAAGGGGCAGAATTAGTGATTTTTTTATGGCTTTGGCCTGAAGAATTGAATAAAAGAGATCTCTAAAACGTATCTGCATTAGTTTTTGAGAAATCTGGAATGAAAATTAATAAATTGGGGTAAAAAATTCTGTTATTATGTTTACCGTACAATAACTTTGGTAAGTAGGTAATATACAAATAAAACTTATAAACAAAACTTGTAGATAATTTAATTCTGAACAAAATGCTGTAAGATACGTTGTATATAACAAAGAAAAGTTAGAAAAATTGAAATTTTGTTTAGAAGCAGTACATTACTACATTTGTCAGAAAAATACTTATTTAATTTAAACAAAAACCGAATTATTTTTTTGGTGAAATAAAAAATTGTAAAAACAAAATTTATTGTTAAAATATTTTTAAAAAAACTGGAGATTATACAAATTATAAAAACAAAAAAATAATAATTATTTAGACAATAATTTTTTTATTAATGGCAGAAATATAATAAATTATTTGAAAAATTATTAATTCGAAGTTAATAATAAAATAATAACTGATCAACAATGCGCAATACTGTATTAATGTTTGAATCATTCTTCAAGGCAATTAAGCATATCAGGTACTGTGAACTTTGCTCTTGTTAGCCAAGGTTTTCTGTGAACTTTATTTTGAACATGATCGGTTTCCCATTAAAGTAATGCCGTACTTATTTACAACAGAGAAATACTGTGATATGGCATTAATTTTGAGTGTGTGTAATAGTAATGCTACAGCTGCTGCTGTAGAACATTAAATATGTTTTCCGAATCGCAAGATTTCATATCCCAAAACAATTAGCGCGACTTTTCGTAATCTTCGGGAAACAAATTCACTACCTAGTATTCGTAACATCAACGAACGATCTATCCAACACGATGCTATTATTGACAAAATTATTATTGATGCAGTTCAACATAGTCCAGGCAGCAGTACCCGTCGTCTTTCTAAGCGGATTAGAGTTTTGCATTAGATGGTTTGGAGGACACTTAAACAAAATAAATGTTATCATTACCATCAACAGCAAGTTCAACATATACACCCAGGAGACAGTTCGCTTCGCTTGGAGTTCTGCAATTGATGGAATACAAATCGACAACTCTACAAGTATGTTTTGTTTACCTAGGAGGCAAATTTCCCTCTAGATGGCATCACGTAATGAGCATAATTAATGGGCAGAAATAAATTTTCATGACACGGTGGAAGGCAATTTTCAACACTGATTATATTCAATGTATGGTGCGGCCTTCTTCGCAATCACTTGTTTGGACCGTTCACATTACCTCACCACTTAAATGCCATTTTCTTCAAGAAGAATTGCCGCAGGTGCTTGAAGATGTTCCTCTAGCGCTGAGACGCAAAGTACACTTCCAGCACGATGATGCGCCATTTCGCACTTCTCTTGTGCCGTTTCCACACACTTAAATCACAATTTCCCTGAGAAACGGATCGGTCATTGGGATCCACATTCATGGCCACCAAGTTGGTGGCCAGGAACGGTTTCTAAATAAAATCCGAATTTTTCTAGCTTTCTTTGTTCAGTTCAACTTATCTTATACCATTTTGTTCGGAATTAAATTTTCTACAAGTTTTGTTTAAACGTTTTATGTGTTTATTACCCACTTACCGAGGTTATAGTATGTCAAATATAAAAAACAGGGCTTTTTACTCGAATTTATTGATTTTTCACCCCAGATTTCTCAAAAACTACTGCAGATACGGTTCTGAGACCTATTTTATTTAATTTTTCAGGTCAAAACCATAAGAAATAACTAATTTTGCCCTTTAATTAATGTCCTACAAATTTCAGAACAACTCATTTCACCGGGGTAGCTGAAATCCGAGCGAAATCATTCATATATATATATATATATATGCATATGTATATGGGATATACATATATATATACATATATCCCATGTGGGGTAGTTAGATCCTCCATCGGGTGCCTCCCCAGGTGGCGGATAGAGAAAAGCCTCCCAGATGTGGGTGGTATTAGAGAAATGAAATACCCAGGGTGGATCAAATACTAACTAAATCCATCAGTGTCTGTCCTAATATCGAGCGGCTGGTGGTCAGCGTCTGTTCACTTGGTGCAGCTGTTAGACATACGTCCTGATCTCAACAACCAAGTCGTTAAGCCATGTGATCTCCACCAGAGGTCACAACAAACAAAGTTTAACTTGAACAACCATGGCAGAACAACAGGAAAGAAATCCGAGTCAGTGAACTGGACTCCCGTTCCGGCTATAGGACCAGAACGACCAAAACCCGCAGTGCAAATAAACTGAGGACTCAAACAGTTTGGTACAGGTTTTGCGGTTCATAAGTCAGTCACAGATTCTGTCATTGACTTTATCTCAACATCGGAAACAATCTCGACGCTATCAGTAAAATCAGGAAACAAAACGTACGCACTGATTAATGTGCACACAAAAAAAAACGACTACAACAGAAAAAACCCGCAGGTGATAGAAGACTTCTGGGAACTTTTGGAAGAAACCACAAAGAAGATTCCAAGACATCACTTCAAGTTTCTACTACGTGACTTTAACGAGCAATTAGGGAAAGAGAAGAAATGGGGGAAAATCACAGTACCATACACTGCTCACAACAAAACCAATTGAAATGGGGAACGCCTCATAAACGTCTGCTATAACTTCAACCTCAAAGTTATGTCAACGCAATTCCTGGAATCCACAGATAAACTCAAGACGTGGAAATCCCCAATAAAACACTCGGAGAATTCCAGATTGGCCATATAGCCATCTCCAGGAAAGCCTCAAAGAAGTGCTCAATGTAAAAACAAGGAAAGGATTTTTCGAATCTGACCACCACCCACTCCAAATCAAGGTAAAACTTCAGCCAAGAAGAAAATGGACAAGAAGAACTCAGACTTTCCGTACTGACCCAGAATACCTAAAACTCAACAAGAAGTTCACTCCATAGAGGATACCACGAATTGGTCTGAGCTCGCAGAGAAACTGAAAAAACCATAAAATTAGGCCAACCTTTGCGGTTTCTTGAACAAAACCTAATTAATTAGTGCTATTTTTGAGAGTAAATGTGTAAAGAAAACGCAATTTTACTGATCCTATTGCTTGAGTGAAAGGAAAAAACAGTTGTACGCAATAAACTTTATTTATCGTTCATAAACCTCATAAGGCTCACACTTTTTATAAATGTATTTTCTGTGATAACTCAACTAAATACTAGCATTAATCAATTTTAATAAAATTACTATAATATAGTAAATTTACTAAAATTGAATGATGTAAGATATTATCTTATGTAGACATCAAGATAAGCGTTTTAGGTAAGCCGCTAGTAAGTAAAAATAATGTATATTCATTCGAATAATTAAAAAAAATATATTAATGTTTAATGAAAATATTCACTGAAAAATAAGATGGGTGTATTAGTAAAAGAAATTGAGTCTTACAGGATTGCATAACATAACGACATATTTTTACGTTTTTACAGTTTCATACGGAAATGGTTACAAGAATAAAATCGAACGGTAATGAAAACCAAGTTTACCAGTGACTCATTATACACCGGTACCTGCATCTATTCAACTGATATAGCACTTGCCGGATAACAACAACATGGATGTTGTAATAACAACATCCATTTATTTAGAACTCAACGTTAGTCGTTAATTGCCACCAACAAAAAAAATTGGCTACAAAATAACGTAAACTACCATCTATCTGAGTTACCATAACTCAGATGTTTATGACTTGATCATCATATAGAGTATCTATAGCTCTGTCAGCCCAGTGGTTGTCTTATTTTATTTTTATATAAAAATGAACGATGAAGTATAGCATTTGCGAAAATATTTTTAGCCTTCTTTAACTCCCAATAGGAATATTTAAAATGATTCAAGAAGTAGAGCTAACTGGAAATCGGGCAGCAACTGTAAATTCCATATTAAAATAAAAATGATTTTAAATTTACGAAGAAAATTAAAGAAGAATTTACTGCTAGGAACAAAAATCGACGCTCCTTCAAGATGAAAAATTCAGTTTCCTCAAGTTACAAAAGTGTTAGTTTCGATTTTATTTAACAAATGATTAACAATATAACCACATAAATGCGCAAAAACAGGCTAGAAAAACGTAGAAAAGTTTATCTGCTCGACATTAGTTTTAGAATTTCTATATCAGAAAAAAATTTTTAAAGTTTTATCTCAGAAAACCATATGGTTCAAAAACTTTCTGATCCATACAATACTGACAATCCATTGATTAAGAGACGGAACATAGAACATTAAAAAATTTTATAAATAGATAATGTTGACCAATTGCCAGTTTGATTTGGAATATTCGGTAATATAATGGTTAACAAACAATAAAAGAAATCAGTTGTAATTTTGTGAGGAAATTAAAAACGGGAAGCACCCATACAGTATGTGTGACTTCGGATGGAAACCCTGTTCCATAAGTAATTTTCAAGTGAAAAACTACCTAAACTTTACGTAAAAAGTATGATTGTGCGGGCGCAACAAAAGTATAAGATGGACAACAATGTGATCGAGAAATTGGGTTAAGTGTATGACAGAGATGACGGGGTTAAATTGCAAAGAAAAGTTTATTGATTTCAGAGAAGTTCTCAACTCATATAATATAAAACCGAACGACATTCTTACAGATAAAATTGATTTAGCTATTATACGGGAAGAAATAATGGACGGATTTGATACAATCGCTGGATTAATAATGACTTAATAATTTATTTTAAAGAGATATGTAGTAAGTGAATGACGAATAATAAACCCGATTTAACTCAACAGGTAAAATTAAAAGCGTTTCAATTTCAATTAAATCTATCTCTAAACGAAATTGCTCGAGGTAAAAATGTCTGAAAAGGTAACGGTAAAAAGAAATTCAAGCTAGTAAATCATATCAAATATTCAGGATGGCACCTAAGAGGAGTAAGGACTATTCCGAAACAGTAAAAAAGAAGCACTTAAGGAAGATAGTAAAAGTAAAAAATTAGCGTACAAAAAACTTAAAATTAATATTACTGATAAATATATTTGGGTGTGCGCACGCGCGTATACCTGCGGTATCATAAAAAGTGCAACATTTTATGCCTTTTAATTTTAATTGTTATTTTCTTTTTGAGCTGTTGTTTATGGTGTTACTCGATAAACGAAGACGAATAATGAATCTATCGACTCGTAACCAATTAGTTAAGTATTCTTTCATCATAATATAGTTATTTAGTCGAAATGTTCTTAAGTATCTTACGGCATTGCTCTACTTTCAGTGTTTTTGAATTGATCACCAAGCAATTCTTTTATTTCGTTTTTCTTACGTGATAAAATATTTAATTAAAATTGGTATATATTAAGTAAACTGTTTGTGGTAATATTTAATATAAACTATTAATAAAATAATAATAACAATATCCATGTGTCGTAAACCTATTAAACACCTTCACTGATTTTATAAATTACTGTATTAATTTATAAATTAGGACAAGTTTTCCTTCAAATAACTAAATAATATTTAAAATTAAGTTATTTATTTCGAATTTCGTAACAATTAATGATTTCAACACAAAATGATTAAGTTTTCCTAGATTAAAAAAAAAATAGATAAATAAATAAAAACACACGCCTGCTTATTTGTATAAGTTTACGTTAAAAGATAGCACATTGAAAATAGTAGTGACGCTGTACTTCCTAGTAGCGGTTAAGTCAAGTTAGCAGGCAGCTACAAGAGTTAGAGGGGGGAAAGTAATCAAGGTGAGACAGCGAGCAGCAAATACGAGTTAAGGAAAGAAGGAGGAGGAAAAAGAAGGGGAAATTGTAGGTCGGTCGGTTCGATTGATGGAAGGGTGAACGAGAAAAGTAAAGAGAACCGATCGACTGAATCAAACCATTACATCGACACAAGAAGGTACTTCACTTTACTTCGATTTCATTAAATTTCTCTTCTACTGTTCTCATATAACTTGTGTTTTCGTATAGTTTTAGAAATAAAATAAAACAATAATTAAAAAACCATATCATGTAAAATATATAACCGAGAATCTGAAATCTTACAGTACAATTCAAAACGACCGACAGTCAGAAAGTTTAGCTGACAAATATTATTACTTACCGTTTTATTCATACAATGAACATAAAAATTTTGCAAAATAATAATTTTCGATAAATTTCGATAATTTTCAAAATTGGTTTTTCCAACCGTTTACATATTCCATAATGCATATAAAAGAGTTATTTCAGAAGGATGAAATTTCAGGATTACTTAGTTTTTTACCGAATCGCCCATTTTAGAGGTACATTAAATGAATTATTTCTTATACGTTCTGGCACTTTTCTTTTTTAACAACAAGCTTTCATTCTTTCGTACATGGCTTTCTTTTTTCTATTTTGGTGTGTTGTCCACGTTCTGACATCGGTTTCTTCTCGAATCTTTGGTTTACAATTTTTAATATTTTCTTTAGTTGGTATCTTCTATCTGTAATGGTTTCTTCTGTTACGCTTAACTCTGTTAGAACTTCTTTAACCATTTTGAACTATTTAAGCTTTTTTATTGTAGAACTGAAGAATTCACAGATTTGTTTTATCAATGTATTACTAATTCTTGAGAAATTACTATAGAAGGTAACTTTCTTTTTCTTATTTTGTCGGAAAGTCTTTCTACTTTATTACACAGATCTTATGTACAGATTGGGAATTAGTATACCTTTTTGGAATTTCGGACCCAATATTTTCCTAATGTTTTTCATTTCCTTATTTTCTAGATTGTATGGAAAATTTAGGAATAATGTTATTCATTGCTTTGTTATTCATTGCTAACGTTTTTCCGCTGCTTACAAGTTTTTCAAGTATATTAATAAAAATATTAATATAAAAAAAGTAATGTACAACAAGCGCATTACGTTATGGGATAATAACGGGATTGTGAAATCACAACAAAAATTAGCACAAAGAACAAGTAGGCCTATGCATAGGTTAAGTATTACAACTAGCATAAATAAAAACCGGTAACTACTTCTAAATGAAGGGGTTCATCAATAATTAGCAAATTTTCAAACTTTTCTGGTAAATTTGTATAAATTTTGATTAAATAAGTTTTTTTCTTATGAAAGAGTGGACATCAACATCTATCTACGGTCATTAGTCTGGTAAAAATTGGTAGCGTATGAAAAGAAGCCATGCCTGACCAGAAATCGAACCCGGGACCTCTGCACGAAATACCGAGACGCTATGAAATTAGTGAAAAATAAATTATGTGTACGCATATTCTAAAGATGCTAAATTTAGAAAACCATTATTTTCTTTTTAAAAAAGAAGTTCATGTGATTACTATTCGTTTATTTATTTATTCATTTTTGTTTTTGTAGAACAATAAATACTTGAAATAGTTTGTCATCTTGAGAAAATGTTTATTAAATTTTAAAAAAACTTCATTTTAAAGTACTTTACATAGAAATAGCGTATTCGAAATAACCTATTGAAACCTATTCCTATACCTAACAACCTATTTCGAAATACAATGTGTATTTCACATTGTTGTAATATCAAGTTCTTACTAAACAATCCATTAATAATAAATTTTAATTATCAAACCACTCTAAACGTAATTAGCTTCATTATTAAATACATAAGCTCACTTGACAAAAGAAACTCCATAGAAATTTTTTTCCTTCTTATGGAAGTTTTTTCTTTTATGTACAATATTTATTCATATTTACCTTAAAATAAGTGATTAATGCAGCCGTTATAAGTTCAGCTAACAAATATATTAGTTATTTGTTACACGTCAATCGTCAAATATTAGTTTTAATGTCGGTAATAAACAATTGCACAGGAAAAATCCCTTTAATGTCGGCATAGGAAAAATTGAACAATTTAGTTATTATGAATACATCTTATAAATCACATAAAGTTGGGCAAAATAATTAAATCTTAGTCATTATCGGTGGTATTCTGCTAGATTCCAGGACCCCGGCACCATTATTGTCTCCATCTGTTTCTGTACCATACTTTTATTTTCGTCTCATCATAACCTTCACTACTCTTTATGTCATTTATTAACTTAAGCCTCTTCCTTCCTCTTCTTTTTTCACCTACAACGGACCCTTCAAGAACTGTATTAATTATCCCTTTCCTCTAATTACATGCCCGATCTAATTTCCTTTCCTCTTTCTGGTGGTCAATATTTTTCTATCTTCATTTATTCTTCTTAATACTTCTATGTTACTTTCTCTGTCCATCCATTTTATCTTCTCCAATCTCCTCCAGACCCGCATCTCTAAAGCCTTGATTCTATCTTTTTTTTCTTTTTCCCCAGTGTCTATATTTCACTAGCATACTCCAAATATACGTATACCATGCTATGTATACTCCAAACATAGCATTTTGCCAACTTCCTCTTCAGGTTCAGATTCATCCTGCTGCAGAGTAAGTTTTTCTTCCTAAAAAAGACTTCCTTTGCCACTGCAATTCTCTCTTAATTTCTTCTTTATTCCTTCAGTCTTCAGTTAATACTGTCCCGACATATCTGTACACTCTCATTCACCTTCATAAATTTGTTTTCCTCACATTTATTTCCATCCCATATTCCTTCAACCCTATTTACAATGCTATTATCATTCCTGGTATTATTTTAGTGTCTTTCTCTATGATCAGCAGATCATTAGTAAACATGACAAAATTTATAATTCTTCCACGTATATTTATTCCTTTTCAACTATTCAATATTTCTTTCAGCATTTCCTCAAGATGAACTGTGTTACCGATAAACAGCAGCCTTGCCTCATTCATCTGCCTAATTCTAACCGATTATTGAGATTCTCATTTATTTTCACAGCTACCTTTTGTTTCATGCAAAATTCTCTCATCAGTCTCATCAACTAACTCTCTTTTCTTTCAGAATCTAAAATAACTTTCCCACTATACTCCATCAAATGCCTTTTCCATATCTGTATAACAAAAGTTCAATCCTCTCTCTTTTCAAAACATTTCTCTCCAGTCATTCTGATCAGTCCTACAGCTTCTCTTGTTCTTTTTCCTTTTTTGAATCCAAACCATTCTTCCCCCACACTCTCCACCATTTTTATAATCAACTTTTATTCATAACTCTAAGCATATTTTTGCAGCACATTATATTAAGCAGATAGTTCAATGTTCCCAACCAATTTAGGTATTGCTGGATACTCAGTATTATAAAGTATATTACATATTGAGAATATTTCATTTATTCCTTCATATTCTAAACATTTAAAGAGTTCTATTGGAAGTTCATCTACTATTGGAAGTTACTTCCCTGTTCCTCATGTCTTTAATAGCTTGTACAATTTCAGATTTCAAAATTGGTGGACCTTTCTCCTCTTCTTTAGCTTCTTTTTCCACTTTAGCTTCTCATCTTCTTTATAAAAGCTTTTACAATCTTTCTCCTCAATTTTATTCATTTTATAGTAGAATTTTTTCTATCCCATGTAGCATTTTTCACCTTCTTATATAAAATGTCATACTTCTTTTTTTTCTATAATTTTTATATTCTCTGTATTCTTCTTTTAGCTATCTTTCCCTAGCTTTATATGTTTCTCTATTTAATTCATTATTCAATCTTCGATAGATTGCTTTGTTGTTGCTTCTTCTTTATTTTTATATTTTCTTCTTTATTCCATTTTTCATAGCATTTCTTGTGTTATGGCAAAGGTTTCTTTGCTCAGGTGTCATCGTAGAAACCAACTCCTCTCTCTGCAGCTTCCCTCAAAGATGATTTAATCCTTGACCACACTTCCTCTGCTGGTTTATTTTCTCTTTAACATTAGTAATTACCTTTATCAGCTATTAACCCACTTCTACTCTTCCTATGCCCTGTACCACCTCTATATTTCATTTCTTCCCCTTTTCTGAAGTTTGAATTCTTTCTAATCTTATTTCCATTTACATCATTAACAGAACATGATCGCTTTCTATGTTGGCTCCTGGAAGGCCATCTGCCTTTTTAATAGCATTCACATATCTATTTTCAACCAAAAGATTATCTATTTGAATGATAAATCCTTTATGTTATGTTATTGTACATCTTTATCAGTATCTTTACCCTTATACTCCGACATTGGCATGTGTACCTGAACTATTACTAGATCTTTTGGTAACATCCCAATCATTAAAGCCATTACTCTACTATCCAGATAAATTACTTTTTGTACTTCTCTAACTGCAATATTTTTTACATCTACTCCTAGTCTGTTTTTTTCTCTTTCAATTTCTGAGTTATATAAGGTAACTTCACCACTTCTCAAGTAACTTTACCACTTCCTTCCCACCAATCTCACTTATCCCTAGTATATCCATTTTATTTATTTTTATCTCTCTCTTCAAGTTTTCCAACTTATCTGACAACAATAATGTTCTTACATTCCATGTACCTATTCTCACTGCTTTGTCTTTTCTATAACACTCCTCCTGTTGCTTCCCCTGAAGATCCGAAGGGAAGTTATTTTACATCTGGAATATTTATCAAAAGAAGACATCACCATGGTCCCTAACTAGGAAAAAGTAATATAGTAGTATACCATTTCCTTCCATATTATAATGCCGTTGACTTCCTAAAGAAGTTTCTTCTGCCTTTGGGGGCAATTTCTCCTACCCGGCAATAGAATGTCCCAAATCCTTACTGCTCATCCACCTTCTGAAAAGGTTATTGTACTTGTAGGAGTGGAGCTCCTTATCTTGACAACTCTTCAGTTTCTTCATTCATTAGCCACTTGTATATATCAACCAACTTCAATATATATCCCTTCTCACCACAGGGAGTTGAATTTTACAATTTTTTCTTCATGAATATAAGACCTATTTGACATTTGTTAGATTCTCTAGTACTTTTAAAGAGGCAAATCATAGAAAATCTCTATAACTAATTACAATCAAATCGATTCATGTGTATGTATTCATCAAAACAATGAATTTTTTTTTCATGTTTTCAATAATTCTCAATCCGATCATACTTTTTTTCTTATGCCTTACTCTTTATTAAAAGGACCAATATTAGAATTTAATTATATTGTAGAGGAAGTTCTTCTGGGATCCCAGATGTAAAGTTTTACAGACAATCAAAAGGAAAGATTTTTTTTTTAAAAGAAAATTTTATATTTTTCACAAAGAAAACTGAAAGATATTTTAATTGGTCATCCACAACAATGCTTAATGATTAGGTTACTAAACGATTAATGTTGGGATTGTTTAAAAACATTAAAATTTAATGAAGAGACAAAGAAATTCTTATGCAGGAACATAAATTTGCACATCAATAATAAATAATAAAAAAATCGCAACCATGTTCCTGGATTTTAGGGCATTTCGCTGATTTTAAAATTTAACTCCTTTCTCAGCTCCTAAGTAATGTAAAATTAATAATTATAATTAACTGCTACCTTAATTATTTTTTTAGTTTAATTTAAAAAAAAAAAAAGTGATCCAGATTGATTTATGAAAAAAGTAAAGAAAATTTATAAAACGCATATAAATTCAAACCTAAACTACAATAATTTTCCCCTCTATATGATAAAGGTTAGTTAAAACTTCTTCCATCTTCATATAGCATTATTTGCAAAAATAGGAAAGCTTAAAATTAATATTTAAACTAATAAAAGGTTACAAATAACGTAGAGAACTGCTACTTTAGATATATATTATATTTCCCCTAAATCCTGTTATAAATGCTGAAAACTGTCCTCTGACAACACGTCATTTAGATAAAAAAGATTTATAAATGCATATTTATTTATATAAAATAACAACATGTCTCGAGTCATTCATAATCAACGCCCAGAAAAAAACTACAAAAGATAAATTGATACAAAATGTGTATACAAGTTCTTCTTACGGTGTAAGTGCACACTAAGAAAGGATTTTTGAAATTTCGAGTTTAAAGGGTAGAAATTGATAATTTTTTTTAAACCCGGCTAATTTGTTTAATCTCCCGGTAAAAAATGACGATATCAGCTTGATTTTTGGTGTGAGTAATCTTTACGTGAATATCTAAAAATCAATTTCTATGTTTTTAGAAATTCGTTGAGTAAACAAATAAAAAAGATAGGTAAAAAAATTTTGAACAATGAAAATTTTCCCCATTTCCCACTATACGAAACGAGATATTCACTAGATTTGGTATTGCAAATACTCTTCAGGTAAATAAATATCTAAAAACTATTTTCGGGTTTTTTTTAATTTCGATTATTAAAGAGTGCGACGGTGTATAGTGCGCGGCTCAACCAACATAGTAATAGTGGCGTGGCTGTGTTCGCTGATACTGTATAATGCGGCTGGCTGTACCTACCTCCGGTTACCTGACTAAAAAACATAAAAAAAATAAAAGAAAAAAAATGACTGCGATGGTTTTGCAAGTAACCACATAGAACGGGCGAAGCCGCGACGGAGTTGCTACTATATCCCGTATTGTACGTATATATATTTATATCATCGTGAATATTATTTTATCTATATATATATATATATATATATATATAAGTTTGCAAAAACTTAAAAACATTCATAAAATATAAAACTAGTGAATAGAAATTTTTATGAGTTAAAAAAAAGTTGTTTTTTTTTTCTAATAGCATTATTACAAGATAACGTTAGTGATCTTTTACAACTTAAAAAAAATACTCTTTATATATACTTTATAAAAGTATATAATACTTTTTCAGATGTCCAGACTTCTCGAGATGTAGCTCCCCTTCTAAATATATCTATCTAATCACATCATACTACTTTTAATAACATATATTATACAATTAATTACTCTAATACACAAGGAATCAAGCCAGGTTAATTGAATTTAGGTTAAACTGTTCCTCAAATGTAATACCTAATAGAGACCAAATCATACTCACCTACGCGCGCGCGCGCGCGCGCGCACACACACACACACACACACACACACACACACACACACACACACACACACACACACACACACACACACAATAATTAATTACAGGATACACTAACAAGATCGTACAATGATAAATATTAGATTGTGTTTCTGGATTCGGGACGTAAAAAGAAAGAAAAATACATACTATCCAGTGGGGTCTTTTTTTTACCAACAGTTATACTTTTCAAGAGTTAAATCTTACAAGATGAGAGCTGTTTTCAATAAACCTACTATGAACACTGATATTAAACTACGACTGAAATTGCACGAATTAATTATCATTCTCCCGTCACAAATGAAACATTGAAAGATTAAAGGAATATATTTGTATAAATAATTAATAGAAATAAAAATTGTAAAATATTATTAAAAAAAGACAATAACAAAATAACATAACAATAGTGATTCCAAAACAAAAATTTAAGTATACCTTCTGCAGTTTAATCAAATAGTGCTATAAGTTACAAAAATGATTGAATCATTAAATTATATACATAAAAACTAACCACTTATGTTTTGCAACTTATCATGCCAAATCAAAATTATAGATTATAATGCTGGTTTACTTCAAAAATACACATACATTGTTTAATTAGTGACACAGGTATCTGTGAAAATTGTAAATTTGTGAATATAAATGGTCAAATATCACAGCAGTATATCTTGGTTTATTTATATATAAGTAAATGAAATTAAATTTTACCAACATTCGTCCGCGTTCTCTTTTCTAGCACTTTCGATCATTCGACCATCCTCAGGAAAAGTTATTCTTCGATTTCAGATCATTAAAATTAAATTATGTAGAATGTAAATTTATAAAATGTTAAAATCACAACAACTGGTCGTCATAGTATAAAGTTAGTCGTGTCTGTTATGTAAGAAGGTCGCAGTTGTTTGTTAGATAACTGCGTTTGTTAGACTAACTTTAGACTATGACGACCAGCTGTTGTGATTTTAACATTTTATAAATTTACATTCTACATAATTTAATTTTAATGATCTAAAATTGAAGAATAAATTTTTCTGAGGATGGTCGAATGACCGAAAGTGCTAGAAAAGATAACGCGGACGAATGTTGGTAAAATTGAATTTCATTTACTTATATATAAATAATACCAACTGTGCCAGGCTTAAAAAACATATCTTGTTTGATAGTAATCTCTTCTATATAATAATTAATACTGTTTCAGCTATCATTTTCATAACAAAGTTTGTGAAGATATTTTAGAATGTGGAAGAAGTCATTAATTAATGGGAGGAATAAGGAAATACGAAACCTGTAAGCAATCTGCAGTTAATTAATGTTCCGTTATATTTCCTATTTAAAAAGTAATAATTAACTCTAGCCAGACAAATTTTATAAAAAAAAAACTTTGATTGCATAATTATAATAATAAAAAAAGGAAGTATTTAAAAGTAAGCCAGCTTATTTAGGAACAAAACTAATGAGAATATTAAAATTAGATTTTATTATCTTAATGGGCTCAATATTTCATTTGTTACAAAAGAAGTTTTTTTTCAGTTTAAATGTATATATATATATATATATAAATGTATCTATATTTGTGTTTTCTCCAATGAAAAATCCCTTACACAATAACATGCAGTTGAAAGTTATATTAAGTTTTGATTAAGTCTAAATTCTTATTCACCCTAAATGTACGTAATCATACGAGAATTCTATTTAAATATAAAACATATTTAACTACAGCACGCCGAAAATGCTTCAAAACTTCAAATTAAGTAAATAGTTGAAGTAAGAAATGAACAGTCAATATTTAATAAATAAATAATCATATATACGAATATATATAAATAAACGTTTTGTCAGGTAACCGATTCTAGTGCGACCTGTATTTTATTTATTTATTTTAATTAAAACTGTGTTGCAAAGGTAAAAACCGAGTTAAAAATGCTATAAGCTTTTATTTTTTTAATTTTCAATTTTGAAATTTTATTTATTTTTGGTCAATGTATTATATTTTTCCCGCAATCTAAGTTAATTCGCTGCTTATAAAACAGTTACAATTTATAAAATAATAAACAAAGAGTTTTAGCATTAATCCCACTTAAAGTACTAAAGTAGATTATAATATTTAAAACTACATAAACACAGACCAAGACAACGTTTAGTACCGTAATACCAGTCTAAAAAATAACGTGTAAATTAATCTTGTTACAGAAACTTTCGAAAAAGTAAGAAGGAAAACGCAGCATTATTCTCCTTTGGCTTGTACGAGGTCACTGTTCTTGATAATATGAACTTTTTTTTAACTTTGAAGTCAATATTTTTCGGACAGACTGTAACACAGAGTCTTTGAAAACCGGAGGGACTGGTCCACCTCAATCCGCATTCCATACAAGGTTGGACAACCGAGCAAATCTTTCTCTCTCTGTCTATTTCTTGCATATACGAAGACCGAGAGTGGTTTTACGATCCGACCTCAGAGGATGATAACACTCGCTAGGTCACGCTTCGAAACAATGATTTGTACCGATATTTAAACTAACGGATCGACTCAGAATTTTCATTTACATGAGATCAAATGAAAAGAAAGCAATCTGGTATCCTATATAAGATTAATTAAAGTAAGACCAGCAAAATTCGACAATCGATAAATTAAATTTTAAATTAATAGTAAAATGATTAGATAATTGTCTACACACGATCTAGTTCAAAAAACTGTGAGATTATGTCCTACACAAATTTATTTTACAAAGAATTTCCTACTGAATAAATACATCTCGACTTTTTAAAGTACACACTAATAAAACTATTGACTACTCAACAATCCTACACTACTGAACAGCGATTATCGTTTTCATGATGCTAACGTCAGTGAAGGCAGATAAAGAAAGGACAAAGGTTCAAGATATTAATTCTATATACCGGTAAAAGTGAATTACCCGACTTACGGTCTTATCTTTTTCCTGTTAGTAATAGGGAAATCTGAAGTCAAAATACAGAGGAAAAATGCTAGAAAAGTTGTTTTATAAATAGTATATATATGTTAGTATATATATATATATATATATATATATATATATATATATATACACACACACACGAGTATATAGTTATATTTATAGTTTTAGTTATATATTTTTACTATTAATAATATCGAACTAATTTTATTTGCATTGTAATATGCTGACGTTTTTATAATTTTTTTTTTTTTTAATAGTTTAAAGGAACAATAATTTTCCCAAAAAAAAGAACTGGAGAAAAAACGGGTTCACATCTCCATTAGACATTTTATAAATAAGCATCCACGACAAATTATTTTAAATTTTTTCAATTGTAATTGGTAACTTTAAACAAAAGACTCTTATGCAATTCTTAAATTTAAATTATTTGTTCCCAGTTTATCTAAACGTTGTATTTTAAAGTTTATCCTTGAAAAACATATATATTAAATTTTTATATTATATCATTAATATAAAATATATATATATTGGTAAGATTTACAGTTCTTAAAAATAATATATATGTTTTTAATTCCTTGCAAATGATAAAAAATGTATAGACTTTATTTTTAAGAAACTAAAATCCACAAAAGTTTTACAAGAGGGATGACCGTAAATTTAAAAAAAAAAATATTTATTTACTATTAAATAATAGCGCATAGTTCCCAGTTAATTTGTCTGTAAATTTACAACAAAAATCCAATTGAAAAAGAAAACTGTAAAAATATTGAATATTTAAGTTTTCAAAGGAAGATTAATAAATTAAGCTAATCGTAAGTAAGTTTCATTAAAATGTGTTTGTTGTGTAATGACCGTACAAATAGTCAAATAAATTACCAGGCAAGACACAAAGGAGTCAACAGGTTAATTTGCTTTAGTATTGTACAAACAAAACGTACTCTCACAAATGTAGCATAAAGGTTTTATATTATAATTCAGCACTGCAAAACTTCTTGAAGCTGTAAATTAATTTAGTTAAATTATAGTAAAGTTATATGGAATATTCACCGACAGGTGAACCGCAGAAAGATAATTTTCAGAAATCTATTCCCGATTGTAATAAACCTATTTAACATATGCTAATGAATTCTACAATTCATGTGCAACAAGTAGACCTGTATTAATTGGAAATTGGATTCATGTCAAAACAATAACAATAATTTGTTACAGCCGTATTAAAACAAATAATTTTTTGGGGGCGGTGGGAAGGTTTGACTGTTTTAATACCATTCTCCATTTATTTCTGTACTTTACTCTCTAATCTCTACTCTTTGTACTCTAATCTTTACAACACATTTACTATATCTCACAACATACTTTCTGTTTTATAAAAACAGGGACATTTTAAAAGCGGCCAACCTTACTTGTTTCCTTGATCCTGTAACATGTGGCAGCCTTACCGTACAAGATCAGGCTTAGAGCCGGGTAACAAACGGCTGTTAGTCAGTATTTTTCTGTGCTAAAAGTTGTTCTAGCAGCTTTTTTAATTTATATTTTTCTAAAATTTCGTGTTTTCTACATTATTGTATTACTACTACCGCTTATGCGTACAGAATCTTTTAAGGAAACGCGAATATTTGTTGAAAAGTTTCCTGTACTTTTCAAGATAAGAAATGTTTCTATAATTAGAAATACTCGAAGATTTTTTTTTTAAGCAATGCTTTGGTTCCGACTAAGATCAGATACAGAAACTGATAACAAAATCCTGGCAGGATCCTAAGCAATCCTAAGCAGATCCTGGCGTAAACCAGGATCTGTGACTAACTCTAATCGGAATCATCAACCAACGTCAAATAGCTAGAAAGTCTGTTAGAAAATGTTGTTAACAGAGAATCATGTAAAATTCATTATGTATTCCCGTACTTATCCTTCAAAATTTTACAACCAAATCCGCTGTAAAACAAAAAGATCGGTCTATGGTGTTAGTTATTTCCTGTTTATGGAGGTTATATTGAGAGCACTATACATTTTTATGAAGCAGTAAATACTCACGTATACATCAGGATCTTGGATGAATTCCACGAACGACTGACTGACGAGGAACGCGAAGTACTGGTACTTTGAACAAAATGGTGCAGTATATTACTCGTCACACGAAACGTTGGCACAAGTTTACCAAGCTTTGACAGTGGTATGAACTGTCACTAAGGATTTGTGACAGTTGCGATTGTTCATCCGTTATGTGTTTTGAATAACTTTATATATTTAAAAGACAGTATACAACACAAACCCTCATTCTTTGGACGAACGGAATAGCATCACAACCGCTATTCAAGCTTTAGGTCTTTCTAAACATCCTTGCCTCAGCGCAACATGATTAATCAAATAAAAAGTAAAGAGTTAAGGAGCTCCCTTCGAGAATCTGTTAAAAAACTGAAGAGATAATTTATAACATCATCTTCCTGTAAAAAAAAAATAATAATTATAACATTAATGATTTCAGTAGACTGTACGACATTTATTGTTATTTCTCTACATCGAAGCCTCTGAAATTAATTAAAGATGGACCGCTTTTAATAATTCAGCCCTGTTCATCGATCTTTGTCTTCGTCCAAAAATTTCTCCTTTATACTTCCTCACTTTTTTCTTGTTAACCTCCGAGACCACCGTTAGGTATTGCTTCAGAGGATGAGATGAATGATTTGTAGCGTGTGTAAAAACGTCATGCCTGACCGGGATTCGAATGCGGGACCTCCAGATGAAAACTTCCTCTTGTTACCAAACTAACTTCACTGCTAAATCAACATTTAGCCCATTGACGTAGTTCATTTCTAGCGGAATCTGCCACAAATTTCTCTCTTCTACTCTTTGGATCTTCTCCTACATAATTTACCAACCCAACTAATTTAAATAATCTCTATCTTTTACTAACTAGCTACACAATTTTCCACATTTCGTCGCCAAAAAAGCGATAAAAAGAAATGATTTATTTGATGTATTTCTTAATACATTATTTCTACAATTTATATATCATAAAACAGTAATTAATTTCTTATTATCTTCCTTTTTTAACGTTTATTAAATACTACATTTAGCAGATAAAAAATATACGGTAAAATATATATATAATCTATTTCATCATATTACTAGACTAATCTTGTTTTTATAAAATATTTGAGTGTATACAATTCATCGCTCTTGAAAAGTATTTGTGCTCGTAAAGAAAAAATAATTAAACGTGAAAGCAGAAGAGAGAATACTCGCTTCAGACCGAGTTCTTTCCCGAATATAAGGTAATTTTCGTGACGGAACACTCTACGTATTGAGGTATGTCTACTTAATTATATTCATTAACGTACAGAGTTAAATAACGTCTCTTGTTCTATTATGAGAAAACTTCAGTTTGTTCCTGGCATTCCGTTCTACCCTCGTTACGTTAAACTAAAACGCTCGACAGATACATATACGATCCATTTGTAATCTCCAAAAAAAAAGTTTTTTTAATATTCTACTAACGACTGTTTTAATTTAATAAATCGAAGAATAAATGGAAAACTGTGTAACTTTGTCTGAACGAAACAATTTTTGTCAAACATTATTCATTTAGGTTGAATATTACGACAAAGAATTTAGTAGGATTAAAATTATAATTCTTCTATTATATGCGTAGAGATTACCTTCACAGATTGTAGTAAATAATTTTATTAACTTTGTCTATTTGATATTAAATAATCAAAAGATTCCACAGTGTAAATTTATGAAGAAAAATCTACTAATATCAGAGAGAAAACTGATTATCCAGCGGGAATTGCTATTTCGAAAAGGTTAAGAAAAAGATCGGTTACAACAGAGATAAGTTATAAAAAGAAGCCATACGTATATAACATCTAAAATCATCCTGTACTTACATGCGCTTGCTTCACAAAGATGTTTCCCGTACGATAAAAGAGTGAATAAAAAAAATAAAAAATAGTAATAAAAAAGGACAAATCTTTTTAAATTAAGATATAAACCACTCAGACACTTGCGTTCAAGTGACTTAAAATATAAAATAATTAAAAAACATAGCTTCACTGAAAGAGAACTTAGCCGGTTCACTTGACCACAACTTTTCTTTCGAGCGAAAATTCATTTTCTGCACAGTTTTGCATGAATTTAATTTTGCGAAAGGCAAAAAGTATTAGTTTCAAACAGTTTACAAAGTATTACTTGTGAAGTTCCTTTAGCAGCACAGAAACCACTCATGGCAAAGTGGAAATTTATTTGACATACTCTACATCGTCCCGTCAAAAACGGTACAAACAATTAACAGCACTTTAGAAACTAAAAGTTACAGAAATATTGCTTCAAATCTACTGCTTCACAAGAATCTTTGCAAACAAATCAAAACTCCCAAATCGTGTTTCAAGTTATCGATCTCAATTAAATACCAAAAAATACTCTTTGAGAAACATTATGAAAATACAAAAAATATTTTTAAAACATATTAATTAAAATACCTGGTAATAATTGTGCTGAACTTTGTTATTATAGAGCTTAATCTTAACATTAAAAAATCATCCCTTTCCCAACGATAAAGATAAAAATTATCCTATAACGACCAAAACATTTTTTCTTTTTTTTTTTAATTAATATTTTTCTTATTTTTATCCTTACCAAAGAAACATAAGAAAAAATATATAACAGGAATGATTGTTAAATCAGTAAAAAAATTTTAAAAAACTTTAAAAATGTCATTACAATTAAACAATTTTTTTTTTAAACTGACCCTTACCTGAATAAATATATATACTATTAAGTCACAAAACTATCTAAAAAAAAAACGTATTTTTATAAGAAAAAGGAATTTTTTACATTTTTGAATGGTTAAATATTTTTAAACAATTCATCGAAAAAAATGCTAATCTTATTAAAAAAAAAAAAAACAAAAAAAAACACCCAACACATCTTAATGTTACCGAAAGTTAGAAACCCATAATAATCTACCTAATATCTTAAGTTATCCTTTGCATATATACCCCCAGTAAAGGAAAAAAAATATTCACATACATTACCATACTATATACACTACCACATTAATACAGAATTTTTTAACAAAAATTTTAGTGTGTTTTTTTTTACTAGGGACTCCAAAATGTTGAGAATATAAAAACCAAGATTTTTTTTAGATAATCCTCAGTTGTATTCTTATTATGAAAAAGGCCAAGAATTTTATACAAACATAATATTTCAAAAGTATTATCGATAGATTTGAAGAATTTTTATGTTATTCAAAATCCTTTGCAGAGTATATTTTTCCAGAAATTCTTTTCTCGAAGAAATTTCATTAACCGTTAAAGATGTAGAATTGGAACCGATTTTAATCGATTCCCCCTCTAGAGAAAGCTAGATTTTTTACGTCAAAACGTAAAATTTATAAATTATATCGCAAATTTTGTTAAAAAATATCTTGAATTTTTAATGCCAGCCGCTTTCCTTTCCTATTTATTACAGTAAATGTTAATAGATTGTGTATATCTATGTTCCTCCCACACATATTAGCCTACGTTCACATTTCAGCAAGCCAGTGCTAGCTGAGAAGTCAAACTGTACGGTCGTTCGTTCGTTTACTTATACAGAAATACTATTTCACAACAGAGATATGAAATAAATCAATTCTTTACTTTAATATCTCTCCTTTTAAATGTACGAAACACTTCAAATTTATCATAGGCATTATTTCCGGATTCAAACAAAATCTTAAAATATAAAATAAAATTATGTATCATTCAGTGAGATTATTAATTTATAGACAAACTGCATAACACAAAAAAAAACTGTATGCACGTTATGAAAAATAAAAACAAAAAAAATTTTAACTCGTACAAAGTAAAGAACTGAAAAACAAGCAAAAAAAGGTAAAAACCGGTGAAAGAGAATACACATGTCCCTTCTCTATGAGCATTATCACTTCTGCAAATGCCTTAGTCTTTTAATTTTAATAAAAATAATTGCTAATAAAAGTTTCATAGAGCCTCTTGCATTTTTCATGCAATGAACTTGATTATTATTTTTACTAAAACAGTTAAGAGTTTAATAAGAGATTATTATGAAACATTTGCTTGTAATCAATCGCTTACAAAAATCTATGGAAAAAATAATAAATATCAAATAATAATACCTTCTAAACAAATAATTTTTGTGAGACATATTAATGATGGTCACCTAAAAATCGATTTCTAATCGATATATTCTTGAATAAAATTTGAGATTTCGAAATTTGAATAATATTCATGCTTGTATTCTCACTTACTCCATCTGAAACAGAAATAAAAATAAATTTAATAATCAAATTTTACTATACAATAATTTATACATGAAAATAAGTGTCAATATGTGTAAGTATATAATCATATATTCAGCACTGACTACTATTTATTTAATATAAATATATTCTTGTTTTTATTTATTTATATTTATTTGTTCTGTAACAATTCCTTTTCTTATTATTTTTTTTTTTGTGATGAATTTTTTCTTACACCAATTTTCATTTAATGGGTCCTTTACAATTCCTTAGCATTGTTACTTTTCTCCTACTTTATTGAGTTGCTTACGGAAAGTGCATTTTGTGGATTTTTGTGAATTTAACTATTTAGGTCGATTCTAGTGACGAATCTTTGATTGCAGTCGGGTAATAAACTTTGTTTATTTTTTATTGATAAAAGTAATAAGAATTTAGTAGGATTAAAATTATAATTCTTCTATTATATGCGTAGAGATTACCTTCACAGATTGTAGTAAATAATTTTATTAACTTTATCTATTTGATATTAAATAATCAAAAGATTCCACAGTGTAAATTTATGAAGAAAAATCTACTAATATCAGAGAGAAAACTTATTATCCAGCGGGAATTGCTATTTCGAAAAGGTTAAGAAAAAGATCCTTTAAAATGTTAAATAACTAATAATTTTAAATAACTAATAAACTAATAAACGTAAATTATATTAACGACACTTTAAAACGTTTGGTATAAAATAAACAAAAACAATATTTCATCAAGCCCAGTTTGTAACTTTAAAAATGACAGTTGAGATATCGTTAAACTTTCATGGCATTTTCTCTGAGCATACAATTTAACCTCTTTCCCATAGATTAATTCGAAAATTACGTCCACCTTATCAGCTTTTCAAATAAGTGCTTTGATCTGGCGAACTATTAATTAGAAATAAAAAAATGTTCAGATCAGTTGATTTTAAAATTAATGAAGTAAAAATAAAAAGGTAAAAAGTTTATGTAAAAATTAATTTTACAAAACTTCCGTTTGTACGGTCAGGATGTATTTTATTATTTAAACCACTAATTAGAGAATAATATTTTCATAAATTATATACAATAATAATATTTTTAAATTCATAAATCTCCTGTGTTTAGATGTAGGGGGATTTTTAAAAAAAAAATTATATGGTATCCAAAATTTCCAGAATAATTTCTCTATGTAATAATTATTTTTTTTAGAGAGAAACAAACTTTTAAGTAAACGTTTTCCGAAGTTGAATCCCTTCAAATACACAGTACCCACAAACGATTAATTTAACAATGAAAAAACCATAATTCCTTAAAACAAAACTTTTCACTAGCTATAAATTGAATATTATTACTCTCATAGACTATAACTAGTGTCCACTGTAGCATAGATACTTTATATGTACCACAGCGATAAGAAAAACTGTTACCGATAATGGAATATAATATATTAATGAACTAATCTCTCTTGTAAAACAAATTATTATTCCATTTCCGACAAAAATAACTCAAAATTGATTGCAGCAGGCACCCACAACACGCATACACAATCTACATAACCAAATTTCATAAAGTAGAATTTAGTACTTTTGGATTAAAGAGATTCAAATACGTTGATAAACAGAAAATCTCGAAAATATTCATTTTAATAATTTTTCCTTATTTCAGCCTGTGAGATAACAACAAAAACAGTAAAATGAACTAAAATTAAATTAGTAATATAATTTAACATATTATCAGTAAATCCTATAATTAATGAACCCATCAACGGATTTCCTATCGTTCAATAATTTACGCATATATACTAATAAAACTTAAAAAATTGTTTTGCAGTGCTTTTTTAATACCAGTCAATGTTATAATGGGCTGTATTATTTATCCTTGCAAAATATCTAAAACAACTGGGAACATTAAATTAATAAACAAGTTTAAAAAACATGCAATTGCCACCGAGTTATATAAAAATTAACATAAAAATAATAGTAAAAATTTAGTAATTAAAAATAAAAATAACTCATGGTAAAATGTAATGAATTTTTTAATTTATTTTGAAATTAAAAAAAAAAAATGTTTACATGATGAAACGCTAATTATTACATTAGCTGCCCACATACATATATACATAACATATATACTAGTAATAATAATATATAAATATTACATTAACATATTACTTTATTTTAAGATAAATATGAAATCAAGGATTTTAAGATATTAAGATTATCAATTTTTAGGCATTAAATCGAGGTTGCACCCGCGCTTATGGAATGGTAAGTTTTTAGAGTAAAAATTTTAATTTTTCAGAGAAAAAAGTACTTAAAGTTAATAAATCAATGGATTACTTGTCGAAGACTTATAATAAAATCCAGAAGCATTTTTCAATCTTTAGTTAATCAGTTCAGGTCGTTTGATTTTAATCCCTACAATATAATTACATTACAGTAAATACACTCTTTCTACAATTTTACACTCAACATTAATGACTTTTTTCATTTTATTTATATTATATTATTCTTATCATTACAGACCAAAGCTCCACTCGGGCATCAGCGTGCGTATGCGTGCCATGCCCTCTTTGCTTTAAACAACTAAAAAGATAAAGAGTGTTAAGGTTTTCTTCTTTTTTTTAATTTTAGAGGAAATGACATCAAGATACAAATATTTTATATACAATATATACTTTATAACAGTATTTAATTGCTATTATAATAATAATCAACAGCATTTAAATACATGCCAATAACAATAATAATCCATAATAAAAAATAATTATGAAAAAGGCAGGCTAAAGAAAAGCCTAAATAAATGTTAATTTTAATGAAGATTTTTTTGCAGTATAGATTAAAGTAAAATTACTTAAAACAATAAAAGAATTTTTATAGTATGATCAGGAAAAGATTATTTTTCAATTTGTAAATACAGAAACAATAAGCAATAAAAAAAAGGATTCAAAATAATTATTCGAAGAGAGAAAACAATTTTTCTTTTATATAAGAGTGAAATGAAGTTAGAAAATAAACATAAATAGGACAAAAAGACTGATATTTTATGCAAAAGTTCATCTAATAACGAATTAATGGATTATTATACAAACATTCTTAAAAGTATTTGTATTTAATAAATCCTTTAATAGAGAAACGTATTCTCAAAAGTCGGAGATGAGATTATTGAGAATAAGGATAGGTTGGTAGTTAAAAAGGACTATTAAATAAAAGAAGAATCGTAGTATGACAATGAAACGTTAGCTTGACGTACGGGTTCTGTTTAGAAAATAACGGAATTTTATTTTTTTAATCTTTATTATTAATTTTACTTTACTTTATTATTATTTTTATTTTACTTTATTATTATTTTTTTTTATCCTTGTCCCCTTCAAAGTACTTCCCTCCCCTATTCACACACTTTGTGAACACTGCTTCGGTGTTTCCACTTCCCGAAGCAGTCCTAGATAGCTTCATTTGAAATGGTCTTTAAGGTCCGTGCCCGAATTGGTTTTAATGTCATCAATAGTCTCAAAACGGCGTCCTTTCCCCACTGATTTGAATTTCGGAAAGAAGAAAAAATCGCAAGGAACCAGGTCTGGCTAGTAGGGAGGCTGAGGGAGGATAGTCATCTGATTTTTTGTACAAAACTGACGATTGACAAAGCTGAGTGTGCGGACATTCTGTCATGGTGAAGGAATCATGATTTGTCCCGCCACAACTCTGGTCTCTTTTTGCGGATTTTTTCATGTAACCGCTGTAAAACGCCTTGATAGTACGCACGGTTCACTTTTCACCCCGGCAAGAATTCAAAATGCACAATTCTATTAAAATCGAAAAACCAGAGGGCATCACTTTGACATTGGATCGAGACTAACGGTGCTTTCTAGGGGCGTGGAAATCCTTTGCCAATCCATTGTGATGATTGAACTTTTGTCTCGATGTCGTAGCACTGAACCCAACTATCGTCTCCCGTTATCCTTTGAATGATAACGGGATCATTTGCATGAATATTTCATTGCCATCACAAACGTCCACTCCGATGTTCTTTCTGTTGTTCGGTCATCAACAAACATTGCTGCAACTCGATGCATGTTCAATTTTTCAATCAAAATGTCATGGCATGATTCATTTGAGATGCTAACCTCTTCTGCAAGTTTTCTGACAGTTAATCGGCGATTTTCACGCACGGATCGTTGATTTTCTGGACGTGGGTTTCATCAGTTAAAGTCGATGGCCTTCCATTCGAGGGTCATTTGATTAACGACCACTTTTAAATCGTGAAAACCATTCTAACATTGCGAATGACCCAGAGCATCATCTCCGTAAGCTTGTTTCAGAAGTTGATACGTTCCTGTAAAGGTTTTCCCCAGTTTCACGCAAAATTTTACGTTGTATTGTTGCTCCCGAAAATCACACATTACAAAAATCGCTACTAATACTTAAACACGTTGCACCCAAAAAACAATAACACAAAAAGTAAACGAGAAATCAACAATCCAAGGACATACTGTTACAAAGGAGCTTATGCGGGACACAATGCTACCAACAGCACGTCATTAAATATCTCCGTTAATTAAAAATGATCGGTTATTTTCTTAGCAGACCTCGTATAACATAAGCCACACTCGCATTATACTCGTAGTTTATATACTCTCTAGTCTACCGTCCTTCACACAATACCTCCATAAAGCGATGAATTTTTAACCAGACGGAAGCAGCATATTAATAATATACGGTTATACATTGAACATTTGTAATAAATTTGTTGTAATAAGAAGTGTATTTTTTCTCCAGATATACAGTCTAACAGGTACGTGGTCCTTGAAAGAAGTCAATACCCAATAAAAGTACTGAGGGAAGTGTGGAACTATTCAGCAGAACTAGAGGGTGAGCAAAAATATGCGAAACAATTTGTAAAGTTCGGGAAATATTTGATAGAGAAAGCGCCCTGAATGAATCAGTCTGGCAATTAGTGAGAAAATTTGAAGAAACGGATGCTGTTTTAGACATACAAAAATCTGGCTGGTCTCTTTATAACGAGTCAGTGCGCGACAGTGTTGTAGAAAACCCAAAAACATCAACTTGCCATCGTTCACTAGAACTTGGAATAACCAGAACGACTTTAAGGAGAATTCTAACAAAACATTTACAAATGCGCTCTTACAAAGTACATTTAACACAACGTAAACCAAGCGATCATCTCAAGCGCCGAGAGTTTACTTATTTTGTATTACAGGATCAAGGAGTAATCAGTGATTTTGCAAACACAATAATCTTTAGTAATGCAGCACACTTAAATCTTGATGAGTATGTCAACAAGCAAAATTGTCAAATTTGGGGGACAGAGAATCTTCGAGCTCTTCATGAGGTTCAATTACATTTATTGAAAGTTGTTGTTTGGTGAGAAATTTGGTCTGGTGGAATAATCGGCTCATACGTTTTTCAGGATGAGGTCGAAAATGCGGCTACGGTTAATGATGAACGATACCGTAATATACTGAGTGAAATTCTTTGGCCACAATTAGATTCAATTGATAGCAATAACTTGTGCCAAGATCATGAAACATGCCACATTGTGAGAGAAACACTCGGTTTGTTACGAGAGAAACTTCTAGGCTGTGTAATTTCAAACCATGCCGACTAAACGTGGCCACAGAGAACATGCGATTTGTCGTCGTGATTACTTTCTTTGGGGGTTTTATAAATTGAAGGTATAAAAAATCTCCACAAAAAACTCCTGATTTAAAGGGGGAGATTCGACGAGTGTGCTGAAATTGAACCAGACCTGTATTTGAAAGTGTTGGAAAAATATGAAAAAATGCTAACAGATTCTTGGAGGGCATTTGTCTGACATATCCCATTCATTACCGGATGAATGTCTTTGTAAATATATTATTGATCTTTGAATAAATTCTAAGAGGTCAAAGTTTAAAACCGGTGTTAACCAGTTTAAAACAGGTGCTACCCACCTCTATAGAACGCTCACAACCAGACTTTGCCAAATAAGTTATAATGGGGTTAAAGAAGAATGATGAAAAACGTAAACAATAGTTTTTTTAAAAATCGTTTAAATGTGAACTTAAGAAAAGGTTGATTTATAAGAAAATTTCATAAAACCAAAACCAAGACTGGTGGAGAACATAACAATGCATTTATCGTAAGTTTATTTGTGAGTAAAGAAAGTGTTCAGAATAAAACAGATAATTGAGAGGTTAAAATAAGGGGGTGTATTGAAATTAAATAATTAGTGCACAAAAGAAAAGATTTTAGGTCCCCAGAAATGAACAGTATAAGTGGCGCAATGAATCATTGTGCTTGGGGCCAAGGCAGCGAAAGCCGCATTTCGAATGATTCTACTATCCTTTTAGCATAAAATTTATTCACTACGTATCGAATAACCGTAAGATGTATTGTGGTGTTAATATTGGATTGCCGAACACAAGTTTTTGAAATATTAATCACCTCAATGTATAGCTAGCTAATATTTTACACATTTTTATATTTAATTTCATTATTCTTTTATATATATATATATATATGATTATTCGCATGACAAAGGACTTTACTGACAGGCAGAAACTTTTCTGATTTTTTCCTACGAACTCGATCCTTGCGTCGAGGAAATATCTCAAATCCATTCATCTGAATTACTGTCTCCCAGGCTTCTCTGAGCCACTCTGAACATTTTCTGCAAAAATGAAGACTTTTTTGCGGTTGTCATTTACCAGGGGTTTGAGGTTTGAGAGAGATATAAATTCCAAACCTCCCGATAATTCTGTGGTAATTTCTGACAACGCGACCTATCACAGTGTCGTTTTAAAAAATTACGAATCTCCAATTCAAAAAAGGTGTGATAAAGTAATTGCAGTAGCATTCTGTTCCTCATTCCTCCTCGATGCTGTAACCACTATTGTACAAATTGGTAAAATCAAACAGGGAAAAGTTTACTGTCTGTGTGTTCACGAACCTTTACAAAAAAAAAAGGGCATGATGTTCTCAGACTATCTCCAGACCCCCTAGATTTAAATCCTATCGTGATGGTTTGGTCTGAAGTTAAAGGATACGTAGCAAATCATAACGTAACAACTTTTGATATAAAAAAATGTTCAAAAGCTATGTGAAAATGAAGTAGATTTAAAACATTTATTCTTGAATTGAACCTTACACTATAATAAACATTACTTTTCCATTGTCTCCCAACGTCGTCAATGTAAATATTAGAAAGTGTAGACAAACTACATCCTTGTCTTATATCTATATTAGTTTTTACCATCATTTATTACCATTTTTGTTTCAATATATAGACCTTTAATTACTTATTAGATGCAGCAGATAGCCCCTTTTTATAATAAATTCTCATAGCTTCTGCCTTAAAACACAATCAAAAGCTTTTCATACTCAACCAATGCAATTTGTGATTCCAAACCAAACTCTCTCGTCTTTTCAATCACTTGATTACGTATAGTTACGTGCTCGCCAACTATGGTTGGATTGTACTGGGGAAATAAAATACCCAGGGTAAACAAAAACCAATGAACCGGTCAACAGCCTTGAAGAAGGATTAGAAAGAAATTCCCTACAGCAGAGAGGATGGAAAGCCAAGGAGGAGGGGTCTCCAAATGAAAGCCAAAGCGAGTCCAGGAACTCTTAGGTGGCAGCTCCACCAATGGTCTTACTCTACAAAGCGTTGGTAGCGTTTTTAGAGGAAATCTTTTCTTACTTATAATCTTCAAGTAGAAAATCAGTACTGGATTATTGTCAATAACAAAAACCGGAAATGTAAAAATAAGATATCTTTTGAGCACAAACCATCTAATTTCAGTATAACCGCTAATTCCAACCCCCATAAAAAATTTTAAAATTTTTATTGAAATTTATAACACTACATAATTTCCAGCAATTCTTTACAATACCACTCTCTAAAATTGTCAGTTTATTTTATTAAAGAACATAAACCGTTTCACTGTAAAGAAAACTTTTTAAATATATGTTTTTCTACATAATTGCTAAATCCATGTTGGATATAATACACACGGTTGAAGTTATTGATTTTCATGCGCTCTCTTTTTAATAATAAAAGAGATAAGTTAAAAAACAGCGGGGTAGACTACATTTACATCATTTCTACCCACACAGAAGCTATCCTTTCTCATTACTAAATTTTAATCTCAGTCACCTGATTTTTACAAAATGTATAAATAACTTTTGTTTCTTTGTATATGAAGAGTCCTTCTTCGCCTTATCCAGTATCCTGGATCGACTGAAAACTAGTATGAGACTACCTCTCAACCACTCCACAAATACCATTTCTACTTTCTCACCCGCACGAACCTTTTAATTTTAACTCTTTAACTTTATCAAACCATCTTTTCCTTACTCTACCTCTCGGTCTCTTCCCACTTGCTTCCCAACAATAATATAGTCAACGCTGTTCTTTCATCCCTCATTTTCTTTACATCCTCAAACCACTTAGTCTTTGCTCTTCCTATCCTATTCAATACAATTTTTACATTTGTGAAAAACCTAACTCAATCTCATTTTCCTTAAAATACTAAATATTTTGTTCCACCAACAGATTTTATCTCATCATAAAATATATTAAGATATAAAATAAAACATTTTCAATTTTTTAATAAAATTTCTAAATAGTAACATACTTTAATTTACTACAATAAATTAGGAAAATCGTAATAATTCAATTTAACATAAAATTATCAATTGTAACAACTGTATATAATTTTAAGTCATTTTATAATTAAAAATATGTACACAGACAAACGATACCGTTAATGACAGAAGCGACGCATATGAAAATCATCTTCATCGGGTTTTAGTTCGTGAGGAGTAAGTAATGTACACCCCTACCAGCTCTTCCTTTACTTAAAGGTCGGATCCACCTTTGCCCCAATCTGTCATCTATTATACACGAACCACCATGCTTTTGAGCGCGTAATTTAATAATTAAAACTTCAATAGCCTAGGTCTGCCTAATTAACTTAAATTCAATTGTGTAGCAGTGCCTATATAGGCGTACCAGTTCTAATAGCATCGGTGGTTAGGTTCTATTGGTGTCAGGGCACATGTGTCGCTGAAAGGAATATTCTAGCAGGAAAAGAAAAAATTTCTTTTTTTTCTATCAGTATATTATACAGTGTCCCATAAATTTCCACATATATAAAAATAAACATTTTTTATGAAATTCATTTTTATTTATTTATCACACTCTACATAACTACCATAGTAAAAGACTTCAGTATAATTTTACTAGCCTTCGGTAAGATTTCAATTCTTTGCTCTTTATTCAAACGTATTTTTTAGACATTTGAAATACGAAATATAAAAAATGTTAAATAAAAAAGGTTTTCATAAAAAATGATTATTTTTCCTATGAATGGAAACTTATGGGACACCCTTAGAAATGTTAGCTTTTAAAATTTATATTAAATTATTACCACAGAGTAATGATACATTCTACCAAGGTACGCGAAAAATATATACAGTAATTAACTAATAAAAAATTCTCAAACTTCGGACGAATGGAATAAATTTTATTAAACACTATTTATTACTATTGCGAACTTATGCACGAAATCACTATCGTGAAGAAATAAAAAATTGTAGATTTTTCTTGTAAATAATTATCATGATCAATCTCAATGGATAAGCCAAAGCCCTTTTTTGGCTCAAGGAACATCAACCTTTATGCTGGATTTACCACTATCTCTTTTGCCTCCCCAAGGTTGATAATTTAACACTAAATTAGGTAACCTTTCATCCGAAATTTTTTGAATATATATACAGAAACACACACACACACACACACACAAAAAAAAAAAAACTGGTATTCTTTTTTATTTAAAACTGAAGTTAAGATATTTTTATCCCAATTTGTGTGTTCGGGAAAAAGGTAGGAAACCAAGCGGAGTTTTATGAAAATTGTAACAAAAAGCTAATTATTTTTAATTAATTAACAATTTTTTTTGTAACTTAATGTATAATAAGGAATTCAATAAAGCATTTCCAGACAAATAAAATTTTCTTTTTAAACAATTTTCCTTGGAAACGATTTTTGCTTTAATTTGAATTTATACTGCAACCCTCCTTGTACAAAAAAACAACATATTTTTTCACGACTTACTGAATAAGAATGAATTTTAACAAAAAAAATTTCAATAATAATTTAAATATAACAAATAACATTCGTAGAGAATTTGATGGGTTCTCTCTGTTCTCCGTCATCCATGTGAGACTGTTTGATAATCTAATTAATTGAAATGCTTTTTTTTTTAATAAACTCCATTCACTTATACTATATGCTAATCTCTTATAATAGATAACCTTAACAGATAATTATTTATCTGTTACATTCAAATTCAATAGCTTTGGTCATCTTAAAATATGCCTCATTAATTGTGTCGTTCTTTTTACAAAGTTTTACCACAAATTTCTGTTTTCAAAAATTCTCTTTATAGTCTATCAATCCATCTAGTTTTCTTCAAAATCCTCCTGAAATATTTCATCTTAAAGCTTCTATTCTTTGTTTTTCTAACTTTCCGATCATTCATGATTTGCTGCCACATAGTGGCAGGTCAACACAAATATTTTTTAGAATTCTTTCTAATTCCTAAAACTACAGAGTGGGCCAAAAATAAAATCGGTTTTGAAATTTTAACCATACACGGAATTTACTTGAATATCTACAATAATTTTATGCACATGCATAGCACACGTTATCCCGATTATGAAAAATGTTCTCCTACCCTCTGCTGGCATATCGTCTTTCTTTTCCTGAAGTTTTTCATCACTTTCTAACGCAGCTTTGGCTCGATTTCTGCAGTCAATCTTTGAATCGTCCCATCAAGCTCATGGATTGTTTGTGGAGAGTTTTCAGAAACCTTCGACTTGAAAAATCCCCCAAAAAAGTAATCATCCGTTGACAGATCCCATGATCTCGGTGGTCACGTTTAGTCGGTTTGAAATTACGCGACCTTGGAATATCTCGTGTAAATCAAGTGTTTCTCCGCAATGTGACCTGTTGTATCGTCTTGAAATCACAAGTTACTGTCTCTTATTGAATTTAATCGTGCCCAAAAAAATTCAGTCCGCGTGTTACTTATCGTACTTCATTGTAACCGTAGCCGCATTTTCGATCTCGTTCTTGAAAAATTATGCTTCACCAATAACTCTACAACATCAAATTTCTCACCAGACAGTGACTTTCGATAAATATGATTGAAAATCATGAAGGGCTTGAGGATTCTCTATCCCCCAAATTCAATAATTTTGCTTGTTGACATACTCATCAAGATTTAATTGTGCTTCATCACTAAAGATTATTGTGTTTGCAAATTCACTGGTTACTGCTTGACGCTGCAACACAAAATTACCAAACTCTATGCGCTTACATGATCCCTTGACTTAAATTCTTGTGTTAACTGTATCTTGTATAAGTGCATATAATTCTTCTTAAAGTCGTTCTGCTTATTCCAGGTTCTAATAAACGATGGCTAGTCGATGTTTTTGGGTTTTCTACAAGACTGTCGCGCACTGACTCGATGTTATTAAGAAATCGACCGGTATAAGGGCGACCAGATATTTTTATGTCTAAAACAATACCCGTTTCTTCAAATTTTCTCGCTAATCGCCACACTGTTGACTTATTTAGTGCGTTTTCTCTATCAAATATTTCTCGAACTTTACGAACTGTTTCTGCAAAAAAAGCACGCACCATATCTGTAGTGAGTTTTAATAATAACAATGCGGTTCTCCTTTCTATAGCGATCTATGCATACTAATCAGAAGTAACGTAGGTAACATAAGCAAGAAATTCAAGATTGACAACCCTTGTAAACTAAAATGGCGAGAAATTTAAAGTTGGCGTTCTTTTTTGGCCACCTTTATGTTTGATAACAGCAGTTTTTTTTTTGTCTGCATAAACATTTTCTAGCCTTGTGAGTGTTTACTTCCAATATTTTTTTTGCTTCGTCATTCCATGGAATTTGACTAACTAAATAACGAAAATTGAGCAGCTTCAATAAAAAAAATCCTGATTATTATTTCATTTTAAATCCTGATTATTCTTCTTCTTCTTTTTTTATTTATTAACTTTGTTTTATTGTTTTCTTTTTCGCATCATTACTAACCCTCACATAATTCCAGTTAAAAACTGCGTAATTCTACAAGAACATAAAGCCTAATAATTAGTTACAGTGTATATCATATTTTAATAAAAAAAAAAGAAATATAATATTCTAAAAGCTTTATATTGCAATTATTTTTATCTGTTATAAAAATTTAACATGGCTTTAGTAAGCATACACGTGTTTATATTATTATTAAAGTGTGAAATCCGTCAATTTATAAACTAACGAAAAATGGCTCCGTTAAAGAATACAGACCTAAATTTTACTTCATTAAATATCTAAATAAATTTCGCTAATTATTTCATCAACTGTTTAGTACAAATATGTTCTTTCGTATTTTGACGCGAGGCCAAATTATAAACCATTTTAATAATAAATAAAAATTAAAACCCGATAAATTATGAAGACCTTATCGTCTAAAATATTTATTAACTTGTCAGGAATCGAAGAACTCCAGTAAGGTAACCTAAAATTTGACAGATTAATTCCAAAATATGTACGGTAAAAAAATGGTAAAGATACAATAGATTAAATCATGACAAACGCGCATGTCCTGCGTTGCGCACAATGATGTAATCCATCCCAGCATAATTTTTTAATATCCAGTGTTATGTACCTCTTATAAAGCTGAGAATATTTATGAGTTAATTTTTTGGACTGTATTCAAAGATTTTATTTACTCGTTATTTTTGTATTATGTAACAGTGTAATAAACCTTGTTTTCTGTTTAGGGATATAACTTTTTGATTACCTAGTTTTTTCTATTGTTCAATTTATTACGAAAGATAACAAAGAAACCCATTAAAAAATGGTAAATGACAAGTTATTAAAAGTAATTATTTATCGTTTTAAAAAAGACAACCTAACAATTAATGGTATAGTCAATTAAATCGCAAGAACTGACGTCAACAAAATAAGTACATAACAATAGATGAAAATAAGCAAAAAAATAACTAGAAATGGGAAAATACTAAAATGTTCATATTAAGTTTGTCAGGGTTCGAATAATTCCCATAAGTCAACTCATTATGTTTCCGATTAGTTTCAAAACACGTAAAAAGTAATGTTGGGGACACAATAAATCATATAAACACAATAATCACATAAATCACAATAAATTATATAGCACGTGCAATGCGCATATGCTACATTGCTCACATAATAAACTACCTCAGGGTAATTTTTTAATAACCGTGTTCGTCTTACCAAGCTCACAATATTTATGAGGTAATTTTTTTGGAATATATTCACAGATTTTTTCTCATTTACATTAATTTTACAAAGTTAACATTTACAAAATAATATTATACGGTTATTAAATAATTTTTCTTATAAAAAAGTAAACCATTTTGTATACACCTACAATCATGATATGTACGTTATCACAAATATCAACATAAGTTAAATCGTCGCATAATCAAATAAATAAATAACTTAAAAAAAAGATTAAAACTATTTATAGAAGGACTGTAAATAAACAGATAATACAAAATAATAAATAATTTGTAAAAATAATGAAAGTAACCATATTTACTTTCTTGTACGAAGTAAAGGAAGTATTGTGATCGCGAAAAATTTAGATTTTCAAATTTCAACGGAAATATCCATTTTGACCATCCTTGAATCCATTTTAACTAGTTTTGGCGTGACGTCTGTACGTACGTCCGTATGTATCTAGCATAACTTACTAACGATTAGCCGTTGAAATTTTGAATTTAGGACTGTTGTAACATCTGGTTGTGCACCACCCCTTTTCATTGGAATCCACTTGACCAAAAGTTCCCAAAAAAAAAGCCCAAAATAAAAGAAAATTGAATTTTGGACTTTTTCTTAAATGCAGTAATCAGCCCTCATTGAAAGCATTTTAGCGATATATCATAACTGGTACTAATTTTCATTGGTTCGAGAGTTATAGCCAAATAAGATTTTAATTAATGAAATATTTGGATCTTACAAGAAGAAGGCACATCCGGCTTCATTTCCTTTTCTTTTTTTAACTTTTTTTTTAATTCAAATATTTATTAATAATTATTAACTTCTGATTGTAAAAAAAAGTATATATGTAATTTAATAGGCGTACAAGGAAGTTATCTGGTGTCCACATCAGAATTTTTTTTTAGACGAGTTCTTTTTTGTTTCATAAATTAAATAATAAAAAAGTGAAATTTGTACATAACTTCAAATCAAAAAATCGTGTTTTAGTTAATGTAAGAGAGTCTCGAATGTTTAATATTATTATTATTATTATTATTATTATTATTATTATTAACGAGATCTCTACGACAGAAATCTTCGCTGTATACTTGTTTAAAATAATTTTTGTGGCTATAGTGATTATCAATGATAAAGGGGCTTAAGATTTAAGAATTTTATATATTTCCAACACCCGTTAGTAACGTTTTTCTCTGTTTAATCAATTTGTATCTGCTATCACTAAGAAAATACTCATACACACCCGAACGATTCAGAGTGATTGTGGCAGTCAGTACGTATAATTTATGTTGCTTTTTATTTTATCATGTTTAACTTCCTACAACTGAAATAATGTAATAAATGAACGGTGTATTATTACAACTAAACATTATAGTAATCTAATACATCTAGCCAAAAATAAGATTTTAGTATAACGAATGTAATATAGAATTAAATATAGCGATGATTACAAAGCTGATAAATATACTTTCAAACTCTGTTCTCTTCAGATTGTTCCCTCTAAGGAATAATCAAAAGAAAATAACCAACGATAAAAAAAAATTATTTTACTTTTTCTGTTTAAAAATGTCTAGATATTATTTTTTGTATGTAAATGATTTTCAAGTGTAATCTGTTTTATACATTTTATTTGTTTACTTGGTTTGTATTAAGTCCTCATTTAAATACCTGTTTTACATCATTTATTTAGTTTGACTAGCATAAATTAACAATTATGAACCATATAATATTCCATCTGTTTATCTATTACGTCAAATGTATTTTCTCAAAACACTGAATAAACAAGAATTAAAACGATCCAACAAGCAGCTTTCGCATATTTCATTTACAAACTACTCGATCAGATATCGAGGAACAACAAATGAAAATTTTTAAAAGCCGACATAAAATCGGAGAAGAAAGAAAAAATAGGTGGTCTAAGTAACAAAAATTTTTTTTATTAAGAAAATATATATATAATACAATATAATAAACTAGCTAGTCAGGGTTCGCTTCGCTCGTCCACCCAGCCTATCCGTCTGGACTGCCGATGCCTTCGTTATACTTATGGTTGTGAGAATATTAAATATTTTATATAGAATTGATTAAAAAAAATTGATCATTTTTGATGGATGGTTCTCACAGGTTTAATATTAGCTAGAGTAATCAGACTTTTTTTGACAAGAAATCGGGGGTTCCGCAGTCAGTCTTGGGCCCGGTTTTGTTTTCAATCTACTCTGCTGATCTTCCTAGCACGGAAAATATCATTCTTGCGTCCTTTTCTGATGACACAAGGATTATGGCGGCTGACCTTAACCCACCGCAGCGTCGGAGAAACTACAATCGGAGTTAGGCCTTCTCAGTGAATGCCTAGTCAAACGTTAGGTACATATTAATATTGCAAAGTCGAGTCATGTGGCGTCTGCGATGAGGAGTAGAGTTTGCCCACAAGTCTGCCTAGATGGAGTTCACATCTCTCATTCGGACAACGTACAACACCTAGGACTTCATTTGGACTGCCGCCTAACATGGAAAAATCATGCGAGAGAAAAGATGAAACAATTAAACATCAATCTTAGAGGGTTGAACTGATTATTAGGAAGAAGGTCCGTGTTATCATTAAATGTCCACGTGCGACATTCCCATCGGTGTATTAAACCTAAACGAATCCAACAGACATTACGCTTCAAGTCTTAAACAAGGCCATACAGATTGAGCTGACTACTACCTACCCTATGGAAGAATGAATGAGTCCAGCCCGCAACACCGAACGCTAAACACAGAAATCTAAAATACAGAACATTGAAAATTATAAACACAAACAAGAACTTAACACAAAAACATAAAACATTAACAACAGAACACTAAAGATACAACAATCACAAAACACTAACCTGAAACACAAAAACATATAACATAAAACCAATTTCGCAACCGATTTAGGCCGGGAAGTCCTGTCCCGCTACCCATCCCGGCCCTAAAGCCCTCTATATATCCCTATAACCGATCGTGCCTCGATCTATGGCTTAAAATCTTCCCTGGAATAACACGAATATATGCTGAAAATTATAAAGTAATCGGTCGGTTTGTTCTCTCGTGATGCTGTTGTAAACAAAATTTCGCATTAATGTATAAAAATCGAGTACATAAAACTTTTTGTCTTATTGATTAAAGAAAAAGCTTTGTAATAACGTTAACAGAAGATTTAACTCGAGAACGGAATTTTATTGCAGAAGTATGATCACAGAGTTCTTCGGATAGTGCTACGAACTTAATAAAGAAAACCTTTACAAAAATATAATACCGATAACTGCAATTATTTGAAAAATTAACCTAAATATGTTTTCTTTACTAGAAAAAATATTTAAGTTAATTTTTCCCTAGATATTTTTTCTAGAAAAGATTATTTTGACATTGTATTCCTTTGAAATTATCTAAACGGCAGATTTAAATTAATAACGTAAAAATCTTAAAAATAGTATACATTTATGTTACTTTTATTTTTCTTCTGTTAAGCCTCCGGAACACCTTAAGGTACTACTTCAGAGGATGAATGAGGATGATATGTATGAATGGGAATGAAATGTAGTCTTATACAGTCTCAGGTCGACCACTCCTGAGAAGTATGGTTAATTGAAATCCAACCACCAAAGAAAACCGGTATCCATGATCTAGTATTCAAATCCGTATAAAAGTAACTACCTTTCCTAGGAATAAAACCTTAGAACTGTAGGGTTTGAAATAAGCTGATTTGCGATGACGATTTAACCACAAGACTACCCCGATGGGCTGCATTTATGTTACTATCTGTATATATATTGGTACTTATAAAGCAGCTTGTCTTGACTGACTGATTCATCAACCCACAAAATCTACCGAACATAAATTGTTGAAAATTTGTTTACCTGTTTCTCTTCCGGCGTAAGTGCGCAATAAGAAACGATTTTTTGAGATCCCCAGTTTAAAGGATTAAAATGGAGTACCAAAGAAATTTTCCTTTTTTTATTTTTTTTTTACTTCTCGGTAGCAAATGAAGAGATATCAACTTGAATTTTGGTATGTCTAATCTTCATGTGAATATCTGAAAACAATTTTTATATTTTTTTTTTTGAAATTCGACCTTGAAAGGCATGAGGAAGGGTAAAAATATTTTGCACAATGATTGCAAATTTTTTCTATTCCCAGCTATACTAAACGAGATATTCACTAGATTGTGGCTTGCAAATACTCATAAGGTAAAATAACTAAAATCCATTTTCGGGTTTTTGATTTTCGATTTTTTAAGGGGTTCGACGGTGTACGGCGCGGCGTCTCAATCAACACACCCACTGTTACTATATGTGTGACGCGACTGGCTATACCTGCTTCCCGTTACTTGATTAAAAAACATAAAATAAAAGTAATTAAAGAGTTTAAAATAAAATGAGAAACGAAAATAAGAATGTTATTAAAAAGATTCTGCGGGTGAAGTCTCATTATATCGTGGGCGAAGCCGCGATGAAGGAACGCTAGTAAAATATAAAAAGAAAGGCACGGCGCTAAAAATTATTGTTTGAAAATCAGATTTTTTCTTTTCTTGGAATTTTATTATTGTTTGTGATAGCAAGACTGCAAGATATTTCTTCTTTCCACATAATGGTAGTAAATAAAAATATTAAACAGAAGAAAGATAGCGTAGTTAGCACAATACCATAATATTAAATATGCAATAACATAATAACAAAAATTAGAAGAACGGAAAATTGGATGATAACATACAATCTTAGGAAACAACTTTCCTATTTATTTACATACAATAAACTTAAAAAATTACGACTATGGAGATCGAAACCTGTTTGATTCTGTAAGGAACAATTTATCCCACTTTATAGAATATAAATCTAGAGTAATAAACTAATCGACAATAACATATACTACGGGAAAATTGTCTTTCTAAAGTTTTTACACTCCTTCAGTTTGAACGTACTGAGATATGGTTTTATGGTTATTTGAGTTTGCCGTGCAGTCAGGGGATATTTAGACGGTCATGGCGCTATGCTTGCCCTTTCCGTCTAGCCAGAGGGTTCTGCCCTTTGGACCCCGCTGTGTTCATTAAATTCATGCTTGTGAGAATAACAATCGTCCAAACCGTATGTGATTTTGGTTGGAATTTTTCTATATGATCGTTAATATTTGCTTTAATGCCTCCGGAATATCAGAAATGATTATTTCGTAATACGCCAACAGAAAAAGGTGTACTTAAATTTTTATTAAACAAAATGTAAAAAAAAAAAATCGCAAAAATATCCTATTTTTTCTTCTATTCAGCTGATTTATAACGAAATAATCATTTCTGATGATATTCCGGAGGCATTAAAGCAAAACTTAGCGATCATTTAGAAAAACTCAACCCAAAACAGTTACCGCCTGGACTACAATGATTAATAAAAATTAAAGCCTCTTCAATTTATAAAATATATCATATCAGTGTATTGTAACTTATTTATTTATTCATTAATTCTCCTCTCCTCTTTTTTAGTAATTTCATACCTACACTACATATTCATACAAATAAATTCTTATATCAACTTAATTGTTAATTGAACTTAAAAACTAGTAACATTATTAAAGTTTCTAATATCTAGGTCTGACACAATTTGTGTTCCAGTTTTTTTTTAAAGACGAAGAGAAATTAGGTACTCCCAAGTAAAAGCCTGTTGGGAGTTACCATCACATGTTTTAATTGCATTAAATGAATAAAAAAATTAAAAAATATATCATAAAGGCACTGTGCTGCCTATAACAAAAGTAAATAAAATAATATTCATGCTTATTATTTACAATAAGAATTAACATCCAACCTATGCCAATAAACCTTGATACCATCAGAACTGCATAACAATAGTTTCAAGTATTTTAGCAGTCCAAAATACGAACATAAATCTCATTTATTTTATTTGTTCAAATGTTTGCAGATAAAAATAAGAATATATGTCTGTATAGAGAAGACACATCATGTTATCTTAAAGAAATAAACATTCAACATAATTTTTTCCTAAAAGCTATCGTTTAATACTAGATTTAAATTTTGTATAAGCAAAGTTCTTTATTTCATTGGGTTCAGTTTTGTAAAGTCGGGAAGCTATGTAAAGGTGAAACCTACGAAATATCTCTTTATTTGGTCTTAGTGGTATGAGTTTCCCAGTTTCTTCAGAGCAACAGATTGGTCAGTACAGGACCCGAAACTTTGGGTGATCTAAGAATGTGAATTTCAAAATAGTCAGCTTCAGTCTTAAAAATATTATTAGTTATAACTGGTTACCCACATTTGTACGGGTAAAGATTTATGGCCGGTTTTTAGTGTTACCCTACTACAAACACCACTAGGAAGTGACCAGCAGGTCAAAAAAAAAAGACCGAGACCCGGCCGTAGAGTGGGGGCCCCGGAACAGCATAGCTAAGTCGGACCACCCCTGCCCCATTCATTGGTTACAGGCAGGCAAGATGTGAGAAAAAAAGATCCAGAACCGATGAGCCGAACTGCCATGCCGGAAGTACAGCCGGCAGGTGGGGAGGCCCAGTAGAGTAAAAAGGACATCCCCTTGGGACGAGTAATGCTTGAGTGCT
The DNA here is from genome assembly GCF_047948215.1 of Lycorma delicatula. Classification (NCBI taxonomy): domain Eukaryota; kingdom Metazoa; phylum Arthropoda; class Insecta; order Hemiptera; family Fulgoridae; genus Lycorma; species Lycorma delicatula. The sequence continues at coordinate 49,599,314 of NC_134456.1, read as the reverse complement.
GAACCGTCCTGAAGGCAGAAAGAAAAAAAGGAAGTGACCACACCTCTTTTCTCATTCTTAAAAAAATTTTTAATTTATTTTATTTTATGTTTTTTAGTAAAGTAACTAGAGGTAGGTGTAGCCAAATGCTTACACATACAGTAACAGTGGCTGTGTTGATTGAGATGCCGAGCCGTACACCGTTGCCCTCCTTAAAAGAAATAAAAACAGGAAATTAAAAAAAAAACCGAAAATGGTTTTAGATATTTATCTGAAGAGTGTTTACAAGCCCAAATCTTGTGAATATATCGTTTAGTATAGTCGGAAATGGGGAAAATTTGCAATCATTGTTCACATTTTTTTTTTACCTTTCTTCACCCTTTCAAGGTTTAATTACGAAAAATCTAGAAATGGTTTTTAGATATTTACATGAAAATTACACACCCCAAAAATGAATTTTTTACCGCGAAATTAAAACAATAGTAAATTTCATTGTTACTCCACTTTAAATTCGGAATTTCAAAACATCCTTTCTTAGTGTTTACTTAAACGGTAAGAAAAATATGTACACAAATTTTCATTAATTTATCCTCAGTAGTTTTTTCTGGGCATTGATGAATCCGTCAGTCAGGAAAAGTTACTTTATAGGTACAGATTATCGTAATGAAAATTATCCTAACGAGGAATCGAATAGGGCTAAGGAATATATTACTCAGTTACATTACCATCTGAAATACGCAACGACGACTAAAACAGATTCAGGACGAGGCCTACAGCAAAGACAAACAAAAAAAACATTATTTTTTTTTTTGCTAGAGATGTTTAAAAGCATAATGGTTTATCGGACTGAGAAAAAATTGTATGCTGGATGAAAGATTTTGCAATGATAACTCTTTACAAAGGCTTATAGCAAGGAGAGATCCTCGTACCGGTGGGAGATAAATATCTATGTTTTTGTAAATTACCCGCCTGAATTCAATGCAATTTTGAAATCGGTCTTATATAGGTAAATTATTAATGGTTTTACAGAAACTCCCTCCACAGAGTTCCAAGCACTGAACTCCAGTAATCGAAAGCATCAGAGAAATGAATCTAAGTTCAAGTATCACTAAACCTGATGTACCGTTCTTGAGATCAGTTGGGCGAAAAAAAAAAAATAACTAACAAACTTAGATTATTTTAAGTAAATTTAACGGTGACCCCCAATGAAAAACATCATAATAATGTTTACACGCGGTAGCAGGATTACGTTTTTGTAGATCTTTATCTACAATATTCTAGTCAGTAAAGGAATCGTTCTGGTTTTATTCCAATACCAAATACAGTTATACACATTGATTTTTTTTGTAAAAACCGACTGTACAATTTATAATTGTTCCACCGTCATATGCTATCAATTTTAATTTATCCATGAAAACATTTATCTGTAATTCAAGTTTCAATATCGTACTTTTTTTTTAGTTTTACATTACAAATTATATAAAACAAAACTAAACTCTAGTTAGGAATTTTATATTTTTTTTTACCCGTTAAGTCTGGTAAGAGAAGTGGTCGGTCTAGTCTCCGGTTTATCAGCAGAACAAACGCATTCATTACATGCAAGAGCGCGTGCGTATACATGCATACACACAAGTATTTGACCTTTTCAAGGTCATGCTGGCTTCTGCTCATGCTCGTAACTGACCGTTCCGTTTTAAACCGCACATCAAACAGCGCCACTGATAACAAAACACTCCACAAGGCCGACGGAAACACCAAATGTAAATAAAAAAAATATATCAACAAATAATGAACTCAAGAGCCTAGAATGAAGTCCTATCGTCACGGGTGCTTAACCCAGTAAGAACAGGCATAAGCCTACCTTCACAATAGTGAAGATGGGCAGTTTTTTTGTTTTTTTTTTTCAAGAATAAATATGTTTGAATTACACTTAAAGAATATGACATGATGAGGTCATTTAATTCCTCACTTCCTCTAAATAAAAATTTAGATATATTTATCAAAAAAAAGAAAGAAATCCTTAACAAATGAAAACTGTTGTTGTAACAAACCTTTGTAAATTACTAATTTAAAAAAAGGGTAATATGTAAACCATAAATATTCATCCATTCGTATAGATCTATCCATAGGCGATCCACTCAGTTTTTCTTGTAAAACAAATGGTAATAATATAACACCTCATTGAATTAATAGTAGAATACTACTACTTTTAATGATGGATACTACAACATGATGGTTTTTATAAATAAATTAACTTTATTATAAAATCAGTGAACAATTTTTTCTAAACAGCCGTGCGCTGACTGTCGAGAATGTGATTCATTCAGCAGCAAACTTACCATAAACTAATAGCATGCATGTATAATCATGTCACCGGTGAGAGAAACTTTTAATAATTTATCGAATTACTAATTCAAATAAATTTGTTAACAAAGATTTAACAGAAAAAATGTTGACTGAAAGTTATTTTTCATCTATACAAACACTATTTATATAAAATATAAAAAAATAATATAATTTCTGCTTTACTTCTATCTCCGTGCGTTAAATCAATCAAATAAAAGTATATTACAAAGAAAGGGCGAAAAAATGACGATGACTAAAGCAAATTGGAACGAGTAAGCAATAACAGCTTCATGCAAATAAAGAAATCTTTTCGCATCAAAATATAGATATAGATAAATAAATAATCTTTTTTTAAAATATTTGCGTGCTTTTAACACTCTTTGTCAGCAAAACATTATGGAAAGGTAACCAACAGAAACTGTTTAAACGTGATGTAACAGGAGAACGTTGAAACATCATAATAAAACATTTCAACGTCATTATTCATTACTAAATGAAGTTTTAAGTCGATTTGGAAAAGAACACAGCTTTTGAAACAACATACAGCGTGCATAAAAAGAAATTACTCGATTTCAAAACTATATATGGACAACCAAACATGGCCAATGAATGAAATTTAAATCGTATGAAATGGTGCATCCTACAGTTTCAAAAACCGGCCACCAGGTTGTAATACCAGGGTCCAGACTTACGCTAACATCAGTCGTAATCAACATGGTGTATATGCAACAGAGGACGTTTTAGTTTCTACAATTTAAGAAGATAGAGTCCATAATAACGGTTCATCGTACTTTCCGATAGACTTCCATAATTGATCAACCAATAGTTAAGTACATTCGCTGGTATAAACAGTTCGAAGAATGGAGGTGTTTATTTAACTATAAGAGTCCAGGGTGACCACGCACTTCAGAGGAAATGTACAACAAATTCAAGTGGTTTTTCATTTAGCGAAACTTGAAAATGTCCACCCGTCACGCGAGCCGAGAATTTGCAGTTCCTCATTTGGCTTACTGTTTGGCATGTGTCAAGACGACGCTTGCATTTCAGGCCATACCGATTATAAATGGTGCAAGCGCTTCCTGTAAATGACAAAAGAAAATGTAAAGATTTCTGTGATATGTTCTTAGTTGATGTGAAAAACGATAGGTTCTTACCACGGTTAATTTTTAGAGATTAAGCAACATCTAATTTAAGCGGAAAAGTTTCACGTCACAATATTCTCAAATGAGGACCTGAGAATCCGCACGAGATTGTATAGCAGGAGCAAGATTCACCAAAAGTTAATATTTTTTGTGCGGTTTCTTTTACAAAAATGTATGGCTCATTTTTATCAGGAACACCCAAACAGGGCATTCTTATCTTCAGATACTGCAGGACTGGCTTATCCACAGCTAAACGAAGATTCTGAAGAATTCATTTTTCAGTAATTTGGGACTTCCCTGTGTCAATTTATTTTACAGAAATTGGGACAACCAAGTTCGTCGGTTTTAAAATGAAAAATTACCTCAACGCATCCTAGGGCGTACAGAAGCCCACGATTTGGCAGTACACTCTTGGCTCCCAAGAACCTTAAACATTATTCCGTGTGACTTCTTCTTGAGGGGATTTGTAAAACAAAGTGTTTATGTTTCACCATTACCTGCTGATTTGGATGAGCTGAAAACCAGGAACAAAGCTGCAACTTCTCTAACAGAAGACTGTCTCTAACGCGTTGCGGAAAATTCAGCTATCATCTTGATGTTATCAATGCAGCAGATGGAGGGAATATAGAACATTTTTAACTTGTTAAGTCACATTTAACACATTTTTGAACAGTATATAATTTGTTTTGTAATTTTAACACATTTTTAATATGAAATATATCTGTTTGAAATCGGGTCATTCTTTTTTGATACATGCTGTATTGTATGGAAAAGTAAAGTTAATGGACGACATATTAAAATAGTAGATATAATTTAATCCAGGATTGTGTAGAGACGTAGAAACCATTAAGACAGAAAAATGTATGTTTTAAATTACTTATCACATGATAATGTTGAAAACTATTTAGAATGATAAGTATGAAATTCAATGGGTTTGAAAGGAACGGTTAAAAATATTGAACATGACACAATCTTAAAAAAAGGAACAATAACAAGGTCGATAGGTCATATATAAAAGCATTCAAGGTTAATTAATCTGATTGTTGAAGAACGTATAAAGGATAAAAACTATAATGGAAGACATTAAATTATATTACATGAATAAATAGAGGCCGAAGGATGAAGCACGTATGTCATATGTTAGATGATTAGAAAGAAACAAGCAGAATAAAAATAAATTTGGGAGTTAATCAAATCACTTGATGACTGGGGACCAATAAAAGGAGCTTTCCGAGTTTATATGACAATAAAAAATCCAAATAGCCTAATTAACGAATCAAAATTAATAAATGGTATTAATTTAGTTTTCTTTTCAAATATAAAAACTGATTGAAATAGAATTGAATAGTTATAATAAAAATGAAAATTACATATAATAAAAATCTACCAATGGCTTTCTCTTCTAAGGGTGGAGGCGGCCATCTACGTACAAATATTTATTATTGTTGCGAGATAATTTTAGAGAAAATCCTTCTTCTACAATATAATAAAAACTGAAAAGATTTACTCAAGTGAAATAAGGATGGATTCTGTGGAATGAGGAAAAATAAAATAAAAAGATATATATTCTTCAAGATTGCTAGTTGGGTAGTAAAAAGAAAAAGAAAACGGTTGAAGAAAATAATAACAAATGAAAAAGGATATTTAAAGAATATTATAGCTAACATTAGCCAGCTTATAGCTATTTTTATTTTTTTATTTAACGAATTACTGTATAAACATTTTATTTGTAACTGTTTCGTAATAGCGATAAAAAAATGGGTAGTCTGTTTTCCAAAATTAGTTTTTGTAATGCACAAAAGTTTTCCAATTTTTCAAAGTACGGTGTTACTTTCGGTCGCACGTGTGTGGAGGTGGTGAAAATTAATTTTCTTTACGTTTATATATATATATATACACACACACACACACATACACACACACACACACATATAGGCGTATGTATAAAATATTGTGGCTCGAAAATCGCCAAAACTACTACATCAATTTCATTGAAATTTATAAATGATATAATAGTATATCTGAAAGGTGTGCATGTAAAAATGTGATGAAGATTAGTTGAGTCGCTCTTGAGTTACGCTCAATTTAAGGTCGAAAAAATTTGAGCGTGGTTTGTTATGATGCTGCAAGTTGGAATTTTGACGTTTCTTTATATGCGGTATCTATTGTTAGCAATATTAAACCAATTAAAAAAAATTTCAAAATATTAAATCCAAATTAAATTAACGAAAATGCAATTTCTCGCGACAAACTACGCAAGTGTTTTAAATTGTTAATATTTCAATTTAAAAAAACCAAAAAAGTAGATAACCAACATTTTTAACTGTTTTTTAATCTTACACGATTTGTAAAAACCAATAAAATTATAAATATGCTCCCTTAAAAATCTGTTTAATAATTAATCTTTTTCATCATTCTTACCGAAGTTTAGAACTTTTCGACAAACCCCTTTCCAATGATAGATCAGTTTTCAAGTAAAGGATATTTCAGTCAGGAGTAGTTCAACTTAAACAACAGGTATGTTCCTTTAAATAAGTTCAGAAAGAAATGTAAATAATAATGAAAATCGACCGTTATTACAGTTACGAATGAACTGACGCTTGTAAATAAAAATTGTAATGATTATATATTAATTACATCGCCAAATGCGGGTGATGTACAACTCGCAGCAAAATAATTAGCAATAGGTTATTTTATGAACAAAATTTCACAGCAGAAATTATTATGTGATGATTGAAGTACTTTTTTCATTTCAGTTACTTTAAAACATATTTTTTAGAAATAAACTTCATCCCTGTCATGCTTTTTTTTTTTTGTTTATTTATTATTATTTACGCTTTTAGCTTATTAAAACTAGCAAAAGTATTTTCTTTTTCAAATAAAAAAAAATAAACATTCCTGATTAAAATAGCAATCATAAGGATTTGATAACCGTTTGTCCAGAAATTCTTATCTGGGGTAGGACAATGAAAAAAAAGTTTTTTTTTTTTTTTGTCTTCAGTCATTTGACTGGTTTGATGCAGCTCTCCAAGATTCCCTATCTAGTGCTAGTCGTTTCATTTCAGTATACCCTCTACATCCTACATCCCTAACAATTTGTTTTACATATTCCAAACGTGGCCTGCCTACACAATTTTTCCCTTCTACCTGTCCTTCCAAAATTAAAGCGACTATTCCAGGATGCCTTAGTATGTGGCCTATAAGTCTGTCTCTTCTTTTAAGTATATTTTTCCAAATGCTTCTTTCTTCATCTATTTGCCGCAATACCTCCTCAATTGTCACTTTATCCATCCATCTGATTTTTAACATTCTCCTATAGCACCACATTTCAAAAGCTTCTAACCCTTTTCTTCTCAGATACTCCGATTGTCCAAGTTTCACTTCCATATAAAGCGACACTCCAAACATACACTTTCAAAAATCTTTTCCTGACATTTAAATTAATTTTTGATGTAAACAACTTATATTTCTTACTGAAGGCTCGTTTAGCTTGTGCTATTCGGCATTTTATATCGCTCCTGCTTCGTCCATCTTTAGTAATTCTACTTCCCAAATAACAAAATTCTTCTACCTCCATAATCTTTTCTCCCATTCAGTGGTCCATCTTTGTTATTTCTACTACATTTCATTACTTTTGTTTTGTTCTTGTTTATTTTCATGCGATAGTGCTTGCGTAGGACTTCATCTATGCCGTTCATTGTTACTTCTAAATCCTTTTTATTCTCGGCTAGAATTACTATATCATCAGCAAATCGTAGCATCTTTATCTTTTCACCTTGTACTGTTACTCCGAATCTAAATTGTTCTTTAACATCATTAACTGCTAGTTCCATGTAAAGATTAAAAAGTAACGGAGATAGGGAACATCCTTGTCGGACTCCCTTTCTTATTATGGCTTCTTTCTTATGTTCTTCAATTGCTATTGTTGCTGTTTGGTTCCTGTACATGTTAGCAATTGTTCTTCTATCTCTGTATTTGAACCCTAATTTTTTTAAAATGCTGAACATTTTATTCCAGTCTACGTTATCGAATGCCTTTTCTAGGTCTATAAACGCCAAGTATGTTGGTTTGTTTTTCTTTAATCTTCCTTCTACTATTAATCTGAGGCCTAAAATTGCTTCCCTTGTCCCTATACTTTTCCTGAAACCAAATTGGTCTTCTCCTAACACTTCCTCCACTCTCCTCTCAATTCTTCTGTATAGAATTCTAGTTAAGATTTTTGATCTGAAAAAAAAGTTAGTTATTAATTAATAGGGCGTATTTTAAAATTATTCGTGTAACGTAAACTGGTATTGAATTAAAATTAATAAAAAATCTTTTCTTTCATTTTTTTGAAGGCAATTTCAATAATTAATTAAAACTGTGTATTTGGACAGACAACTGACTGGAAGAAAGAGGTAAGGAATAACTTCAATCTTTTACTGTTATTATTGAAGTGAATTATTATGCTTCGAACTCGCAAAGAAGAATAATGTTATAAAATAATTCTTGAAACACAAATTATGAGAAAATATTAATGGTTAAATATGTTATTTGACTGAAATAATTGAATCCCAGTAGTTTCCGAGAAAATTGGACTCAATACAGTTTGCTAAAAACATTTTTTTTATAATTCCATATTAATTATTTAAGGAACGTTAAAAGTATTGTTTTAAAAAATACAGGGTTTTTAGTAAACTATTATTTTACCTTGGAAATAAAAATGTAGGCAAAAACTTTCCCCAGTCGTAACTAGAACACAAAGCGTTTTTTTCATCTTGTCTATTAGAAATGATTGCTTTAATTAAAAAGTTATTCCGAAGAATGAGTTCTATGAGTGATAATAAATTTCTTAAATCACCCCGTACAAACAAATGTTGTTTAAAAATCATCCACTTCGCGTCCAAAAAAGAAAATATTTTAACTTAATTTACAGAGGAACAAAAGAAAATATATTGAATGAAAGTTAGGCAATGTAAAAATTTAATTTAATTTCGTAAACACTACTTTCAAGATTGGTATTTAAATTTTGGGCGAAATAAATTATAGTAGATAACATAATTCAAAGAGTTCGGTAAGATTTAACAGTGAGTAATGTAAGGCTAAAAACTTTTTTTAATCTTTCGCTCAAGAAGTACTTTAGTGAAAAAACATTTAATATTCGTTAAGATGCTGGATTAAAAATTATTTAACTACATAAAATTCTTCAGCCGACGGTCCACCCCCACAATTTCATGCTTAATTGTCATCTGCAAATTAATTTCTTTTTAATAACATAAAGTTTAAAAATAAAAGATTTTCAATCTACATAAAAAAAAATTATGTAACGTAGAAACAATTTTATATTTAATCAAATCCATTCGAAGGTAACACTGAAGAACATGCAAACAGAAACAATCACTAGGCGTCGCATATTACTGATTGGCCTTCTAGGACGGTCTACCGTCTAAAGACATAAATAAATAGCTAATAAATACACAAATTTAGCGAATATTTCAGAAGAGGACGATTCTATTAGTTTTGTTCAACCTCAGTAAGTAAACGTAGACTGTGAAACATCAACGATATTACTTTAGGTAGGGCAACCCTATGAAACGAAAACGGAAGCAGGAGGCGTTTACACACGTACTCTACCACCTCCGCTTTAACCCATGCCCCGTCACTGGCTGATATATTACTGATCGTAAATCAACAAGGCAACTGTAGCATCTCCACTCGAGTAAAAGCAATGAAACGCACGCTCGGACGTAGGTATACGCAACAGTACACCCGATCACACAAAAAGCAATACAAATATTTACTCCTGAAATATTTTTACCGAACGAGTTAAATTACCTTTCATTAGAAAGGTAAAATTATTTCGGTCCTAACCAAACACAAAAATCACATTACGGCATTTTTTTAAGACAAAGGGGACACGTTAACTTGTTGCTTTACACTACACTCCCAGACTCTTAACTGTCGTAAAGCATGTAAACCACTTGAATTAAGTACAAGAGGCGCTTTCAAATTGCCTACAACTGCTGCGGTTTTGGCCAATAAATACCTTCATTCATAATTAAGCCGATTGAATTTTTACAAAACGTCTCATTAACCATTTATAAAGCCTACATATGCGGTATGTTATTATTTTTATAATTAGAGCAATTATCGTTTTAGATATTTTAACTTTTTAAATAATAAATAGCAGTTTCCTTAAATAGCAAAAAGTGTCCAGCTGATCTCGCTTAATTTCTACTGAATTTCACAAACTGTTCTACAGAAAAATTGAATTAATACAATAAATTAAAATTAAAAGGAATTGCGGATCATAACTTACTGTAGACGGTTTAGTCAGAGCCAAAAATAATTATACTGTAAAACCAGTATATTAAGATTACTTTCCAGGAACACCAGACAATGTTGACTATGACTGCCTGAGATAAAACATGCCTCTTCTATTTTTTTTTATTTTTTCGATGTAATTATTTATTTTTTTTTTTTAAATTAAGATGTTGAAGGAGAAAACGATAAACAATAAATTTAGAGAAAACCAGCGTAAGGTAACGTATATATTTATTACGTTTTTAATGTACTAAAAATGCACGATACTCGGTCGTATAAATAAAACTTAAATAATAATTAATTACCTAACGCGAAGCTGCTGAGAAACAACTAGAAATTAGTGCTAAGTCAGAAGTAAGTCACGTTAGGATTGGAAGGGAGATCACGTCCTGGAGGTTGGTGATAGGAACTTACTCTATACTTAATTTAAACTCTATACTTAAAAGAAATAATAATAATAGCCGCCAGTGGTGAAATTAAAATCTTATGAAAAAATCGTTACACTTAGGTCATTCCGCCCGGATAACAGTAAGGAAAACACACGTTTGTAAAAGTCAAAAAACGCGCATTTGGCCGTAACTACATCACAAAAACACAAGAGATGAAATGCAAATTGAAATTAAGAATAATACCTCACTTCTCTAGGGAAAGTTTTTCAAAAATAATATATTAACGAACGGTGTCTGAAAACAAGAAAACAGTAATATTTTGTTCTAATATTGGTCTTGCTAAACTCATCGTTAGAATCTTTATTAAAAAAAGAAACTCGTTTACAAATTGCTTCAGTAAAAGGACAATTTCATTTTATTTTGAATAAGTTGGTGAGAAGATGCTTAAAATGAGCTTATAATTTATAAAAAAAAAGATAAATAAAAAAACAACAATCATAACCAGTTCATTCTCACATGTGAGAAGGGCTAATTATGCAAATCATGTCTGGTTTCATACAGGTAGAAATTGTTATTCTAGGAATAATGTTGTTTTTAAGTTTAGGGGTAATTGTACTTTGTATGTGCGAGCGAGGAACCGACGAGTAAGCGCGTGAGTGTTGTGTTTGTTTGTTTGTTTGTGTGTGTGTGTGTGTGTGTGTGTGTGTGTGTGTGTGTGTGTGTGTGTGTGTGTGTGTGTGTGTGTGTTAGTCTACAAATGCACTGATTAGTTTTAATTTACTAAATATCGGTCTTCATGATTCATATTTATGTTCGTCAAACAATGACCTGATTACCCACATTTGAATTTGAAAACTAGTTCCAAATTTTTGTAAAAGAGAATATATTATCTCTCGGGCAAGAATATAAATCGGGATAATAATTATTAATTAATGATGACAAGATCAGATGGTTTGATTTTATTACAGATTAATCAATTTGATCTTCCGATGATAATTTATTACCTAACACGACATCCAGAAATTTAACACTATGTACAACAATAATACTACTGTTATCATTAATGGAAATACTATCCACGTAATTAGTAATGTTCAACTCATCTACAAGAGTAGCAGATTGCAAAGATTTTATCCATATTCAAATAAGGTAGTTTCAATTCAACAGTGAATGATTTTTTGAATGGCAAACATAGAATAATTTGTCTTTCCAAGTAATTTGTTGAAATATAGAAACAGTAGATACCGTTATAATAGTGTAATTTAGGATTTCAGTCTCCAAGAACATGGAGAACGGTCCTAAATCGAGCACTTAATATAGTATAGCCATAATGTTGCAGACAGAACAGTCAGTCACGACTTCAATAACAGGTAAGGTCGGGTATTTCTTTAATTTATTATTTTATTCGTTTAATCTTTCATGTTAAAACTCATGTAAAACCTTGTCGATGGTCGTAATTCTTAAAAAACTTCCACTCATCGGATCGGTATTATCTGAAAAGATTCCGTGTAATCAACTTAATAACACAGATATAGCACTCTTACTTCTTTTAAATATTTATCCCTGTTTTTTGTGTATGTATATACATCTGCAGCTACTCCATTTACTTTCTTGCCCGATTAATTTACTTTAATAATTTGACGAATTTATATTCAAGTAAATTACCTTCCGTAGATTTTTTGAAGATATTTATGATTTTCTTTTTTCTATAATTATGCTACTAAAGACTTACGCGGCTAAGAAGAAGATTATCCTAGTTATGCCGGTAATTTATACCGGTCATTATGCCGGTAATTACGACAAATATAAAGCAACCTAAAATAACCATACACATAACGAAAAGCTGAAACAACAGAAATCTTTGACAAAAATTTGCAACAGCATTACTAAATGTTCCAGGAAATTTACGAATATACACACCAGATTTTAAGGAAAAACAACAAACCTGGAGGGAGTTAAAAATTTTCAAACCTGTATGACAGAGTTTTTGAGTTATTTTAGGAAACATTTACATGAAAAGATGTACGTCTTTTTAAGAAAAACCTAAAAAAGTCTACGTGTAAAATTTTTATTATGTACAGACTCAATCAAGACATGATCCTTGAACCCGCTTTAATTCCCAATTCCACTCCTCTGAGTTCCCTGAAATCAAAATTTAGTAGTATTAGCGTCCTATAGTAGAAGTCGCCACCACAGATTTTAAGATCTTAAGTCCAACCAATCCTGATAAATCAATCCTACCCGCGCGCGCACGCACAATATATATATATAAATACTAGCCGGTGAGGGGGGCGGAGCTTGCTGGACTCCCCGCTGTGATTCGTATGGTTGTTAGAACAACACTGATAAATAAAATTAAAGCCTGAAAACTCTCTTTCCTCCAATATTTCCGTCATTCTTGACACAGAAGCTCTGATACGTTCCTGCAGTAGACGAGCATACCTGTTTTTTGAGCAACTTGTTTAAGCTCTTTCCATTACCCTACAATACCTTATACCTAAGGAAGGGATCAAAGTAGAGAGCTAAAGACTGGATATGTCATAAAACGCATAGTGTATTATTTTATATAACGTCGAAAAACGAAATCAAAAACGGTATTACATCTTCGGTCCAGAGGAAAAATTCACGACTTCTCCCCCAAGAAGGCTAGGGCCTCGATCTATGGCTTAAAATCTTCCCGGGGATAATATGAATGTATGCTGAAAATTTGAATACAATCGGTCGGTTGATTCTCGCGTGATGCTGTCGCAATCGGACAGAACCGCCACAAACTTTCGCATTTATTATTTTTTTTCATACAAATATCTTGCATTTTTCGACGTTAAGAAGAGGTATATTTTTAAAATTTTAAATCTGCACGGTAAAAGTACACTAATGATAAAAATACTATATCGGAGTACAAATACAGTAAATCATTAAGGCAACGTTGAATGGTTAATTCAACTGATTGAAGAGACGAGTTTTGGTACAAGGCACATACTAAAATAAAACGTTTAACTCTATAGCTAAGACTTAAAATGTAAATAGTAAAAACGTATATTTTATTTGAGCGACTGACACTAATTACTTATTTTTCGTAATTAAGAAGGTCGTTAAAGCGAGTAGTCATAAATCAGTAATTTTCTGTATAGCGATATCGTCCCCAACAAGACAAAAGATTTGAAATTTTCGATAGAATCATTAAAAAAATAATAAGGAAATCAAAGGATGGAGTAATTTCCTTTGGAACCTTTATTACTATTGCATCTTGAAGCAATTTACTTTATGTGGATGTGGTAACGAAACTGATATTTCAACCGTCTGTTTCTGGTCGGTAAGGTATGACTATATGACCGATGATTCTTCTAGATTGAAATTAATTTTATCTCTGAATAACTTCCATTATTTTCAATTACAGAGAGCAGCTCGAACCTTTAATGTACGACATAGTTTACAGGTAATTTTGTAAAATAATTTAATCCAAATAAACATTTTTAAAAATGGAGTAAAACATGTGTTTCTTTTATATAAATTTTTTAGCAGAGATTTATTTTTGTAGTATATATAAATTTAACAAGCGATCGATAAAACCCATCAGTAGACAAGACGAGGTTATCAATATTGTAGTAGTATAAGTAGGATGATTATCTAAGCTAGAGGTTACTATTACAAAATATTTGTTTGTAAATTTTTGTGACCCATTTTTTTGATATATTTCGATTTAATATTTTACACAAAATGCAAAATGTAAACGGAAATAAAGAGGATGTATAACGTCACTTTTATATATTTTATCAAGCTCCAAGCTGAAATAATCGAATTGGATTTCATAAAATTTCTACTAGCTATTCTCATTCATATCCAGAGTTATACGCTGTTTTAAAATATCGCAATAAATTTCCTCTAGTGTATGATAAAAAAATCATTTTTTTATTTTATTCTCGCTCATGACGCATTTGATAAAAAATGGTCTCAGCAAAACAAAAATTAAACTCCATACAATTTGGAATCTTTTAAATTTGAGGGTTCTCTAAACATCCTTTGGGGAAAAAAATTGTTTGTAATATTTCGTTGAGAATTACCGATATAAATATATATTTCAAATAAAATACAATATCCAGGAAAATATAGATCTTGAAATAACTTCCGTTGGAAACATTTTCTTTTATCTTTGACGGGATTTACTCAAATATAGATATTAGATTTTTAATAGAATATAATTTTTGGAGCAAGCATTTCGAAATTCTGTTTCGGTTTCGTTGCACATGTTTGTCAAAACACTCCAAGGATAGAAACAATAGGTAACTAAACTGGATACAGTTTCCCATATTTTTACAAAATTTAAATAATCTTCAATTTTTTTCTCTGTAAAATTTCTAACAGAATAAAAATAATGTAGAAAATCATTGTACGCTAAAAGAGGAATGGAATCTCCTGAACAGTTTCTAAAACTCTCTATCCGGTTTATGACAATATGCATAATATTTGGTCTAATACATTTTTAAATCGATTATAATAACAGATTTTAAGTTATGTTTTACCAACGTTTTATAAAACTAAAAAATTAGTAAAGAAATGAAACTAAAAAAAAACGTTATACATTCGGTAAGTTGTAGAGACTTATCCCAAAATTCCAAAACAATATTCACATAAAAAGTGCAGCCTTTATTTTATCAAGTCTTCTTTAATTTTTGACATTTTGAAAGCGGTACCAAATTAATAACTTACTAATCCTTAACATTCGATACGTTGAAATTTTTAAGAACTAAAAAGAAACTGATATTTGATTTTTATTGTATCTTTCTGTGACACCGTCGATTAATTATTCTTTAAACTGGGAAATTTCTATTTTTCTGAATTGATTTTGAGGTAGATATTCATTAGTAACTAAATTTTGAACTTCTTGGCTAAACAATAAGTTCGATTTTTATAGCGTACAAAATTCTGACAATTCCTTTCAAAACATTGATAAATTTTTCCGGAATTGTTTTTTCTACACCTATTTTTATTGACATACGAACTTTTTTTGGTGTCGAAAAGTGTGGTTCAATACACAGAACGTAGTAACTACAGATTATATCATTTTGAGCATTTAGGTATTTTAGTTGAAATAAATTTCAGTTAAAAAAATGAAATTCTATAAAATAAAGTTCCACTTACCAACAATTTTAAAAGTATATATCCGAATACTATCGGAACCATCAATCCATCATCAGGGATTTCCCAAAAGATGTTGGGAAGATTCAAATGTATAATTGTATTTAAATTAAAATTGTTACGTTCATAATAGTCGGTCGTCAAGAAATAAAATTAAATTGTACGTCAATAGACCGTGGGGTCATGTCTGTAAGATGTTTGCGACTGTTGTGAAATAGAGTTAATATTAAATGAAATGTTACCACCTTATTAATAATTAATTATTAAATAATTTGTTTATAAAGGATATCATTATCGAATCTAACCTGTTAGATTCGATAATTTTTATCGAATCAACTTTATAAACAAATTATATAATAATAATTAATTATTAATAAAGTGGTAATATTTCATTTAATATTAACTCCTATAATAGTCGCAAACTTTTTACGAACATGACGCTACGGTCTTATTGAGTTACAATTTAATTTTATTTCTTGACGACCTACTATTATGAACGTAACAATTTTAAATTAAATACAATTATACATTTGAAATTGAATTTACATCTTTTGGAACTCCCTGATGATGGAGTAACGGTTCCGCAAGTACTCAGATATATACTTTTAAAATTATTGGTAACTGAGACTCTATTTTATACAATTGTACAAATACCAACGGTGCCAATTGCTTAGTATATTAAATCCAAAAAAATAAAAATTACAAAAAAATCTCAAGTTGGGGCAATTTGATTTTTTCAATAAGTATTCATGCTTGCCTACAACCCCAGCGTAACATTACAAATTGTTCATCCCTATATTCGTTTTAAATTAAACTAAATCAAACTCACGGTTTAATAGAATAGTTTAAATCTTGTTATTTGGTTCTCAGTAAAAGCACACGAGTTAAACAGAAGACTATACAACGATTTTAACGGTGATACAAATAACTAGTTCTCTCTCTCACTCTCTCTCTCTACGTATATATGCGCGCGCGCGTGTGTGTGTCTAAACCAATTAGTGGAAAGAGAGGGAAGGATAGTCGCCGGCTTTGTTATTTTAATACAATGACCCATAATTAAGTGAAACAACAGGCGATAATAACAACAAAATGAAACTTCGTACAATTTTGGATAGAATTTGTTACTAAAGTGACTAGCCCTTAACATAAAAGAGAAGGAAAATGGAACCTCAAACACAGCTTCTGTTTTAAATTCAAATTTATTTCAAGAATATTCAGATAAACTCGTATATTATAAATACTAACATAATGATTAAAAATTAACATAAATAACATATAAAAATTGAACGGAAAAAAGCAGTTGTAGAAAATGTATAGTACTGTACATTAGATATAATTAAATGTAATTCTAACTTTACAATGAATATAACGTATAAAAGTAATATAAAATTTCAATATACTAGATTTTTGTAATCACATTCACCCACTCGTATTTTATCTATAAATGTATATTTAATAAATACATTAACATAAATGTTATACATATGTACATGTATTTTATACATACATTTTCTCTGGTGTTACGCAGTTACATATGCACAAATTAAGAATTACATTAAATTTAATTATAAATATCTTCAGAAAGTCGCATGGCAATTTTCCGTTTCTGTTTTAAACAAACTTAAAACCAATTTAAAAAGGCATTAAAAATACGTAGTCTTCACTTCTTAAAATTTCAATCTAATTCAAAGTTGGCGACAATTAAAAACAAAACATCAACAAAATAATAATCCAAATTCTGAACCAACTTCAAACACTTAAATTTTAACAAATTAAAAAGAGGATTATTTTTTAAATATTGATGCAGTTTCTTTAAATCGGTTTTACTATAATTTTTAAAGTTACATTTATTTAACCTTTTTGCTTTATTTTTATTTAAAAATTAGGTCTACAAATAAAAATCACTGCTGAAACGGGTGCAGTTGTTCGCCAAAAAAATGCTGGAGTAGCTTTATACCGAAATTAATGCATTGTACAATATTCATTCCATATGAATTTTAATCACCTTCAAAATATGTATAAATTATATTTTTAATATAAAAATTCAAAAAGAAATCAGTAATATCAATACAGCTAAATATCAGTTAAAGAGATCAGAAATATTATATAACATACTGAAACTAAATCATGTTACCGATTAGTTGAACTAATTCTTAACTGCTTCACAAGGAAACAGCATAGCTATAGTATTAATGCTATCTATATGATATCTATCTTAATGTATCTATAGTAAATTAATGAATGATTTTATCAAATATATCTCAATCTGTATAGATAACAATTGAATAAATATCTATCGACATTTTTTTCATTACAAAACGTACATTCTCCCCATATTCATAATCTTTGCGGCTTCGTAATAGGCGCAGATTCACTGAGAGCTCGTATTTTAAGGTATAAAATTATATCTAGATGAGAAATCTATGAACTGGTAAGTACTTGCATCAAAAATTTAACTACTGGAATTTCACTTTTTTCTATTCGTATTTTAAACTCTACTTTTTTCTTTCCGTTATCTTCGACAGAAGTTCCTTACCTACTACTCTATCATATCACATTTGTTACGCCAAGAAATTTTAGACTGTATTAATTAATATTAAAAAAAAAAAAAAAAAAAATAGTTGAGAGACATCTTTATTTATAACATCCTGCAATTTTTAAATCGATGGAAGTGTGTTTTTCTGACTAAAATTACCCCAAAAAAGTTTAATTTCTTCGGACCAGGAGTTTAGGAGATTTGTTTGTTTTAAACCGCTACCAATTCCCATAAAACATTTCCTAGCCGTACAAGACTTCATGCTTTTGAGGTGTATTAAATTATCTAACAAAAACTATTTAGGCTCAGAAACTTATTTTATAAGATTAATCAATTAAGTTTTGGAAAGAAAATACCAGGCTGTTCGTTCATATGTATTTACGTTGTTTCTAATGGTTTACGTCAGATTTCAGTAACTACTACTACTACTACTAATACTGAGTATATTAGATTAGACGTATCTGTTTAAGACACTCATTTCCACTAAATAAACAAAAATATAAGTTTTAAACCTGACCGTTCGGTGACATATTTCGTAGTATATGCCTCTAACAACAAAGGTTCTGGATCTGATTCCCGTTTAGGGTCTTAGAAGTTTGTTAGTCGACCGCCCGCGCACTAATGACTTAAGCACTGGATATGATTTTAGAAAAAATTTAATGGTGAATTTATTATAATTAAAAGTATTTTATTTAAACACCTTTCGAAAAATACGCCTATAAATAATCTTTATCTAACGGAGCTTTGCATGTAACACAGTTTTTATTGATATGAAAGTTCATAATTCTTAAATTTTCAAAAACAAAAACTTTGTTTACTGACACATTTAAAGTTTTATGGTACATTTAAAACAAAAATAGGGAAAGAAGTCGTATAAAAATCGGATACGAGTTCTGGTGAATTCGTTATCATAAACTAAGAGAACAACCTTTTAATAAAATAGATATATCTTTCTCTCATTTCTACGGTAATTGTGAGGGGGAGTTTGTGTTTGTGGGCGCGCGCGCGTATATAATACACATACACACAAACAAACTTTTCTGTTGAGTAACTTCTTATGTAAGTCTTAAACGCTGCCCCATCATTCTCCAAAATAATACGTGGAAGTTAATTAAAAAAAAAAAAAGAGCAGTTTCTCTAATTAGGTAGTCGTTAGCTGTACGTTATACATTAAGCTTCTAAATGCGGTACAATTTAGAAATTCTTGCGTCATGATTGTGCACTAGGGAGTTAAATCTTATTACTTATTATTTTTCTTTTAAATGAAAGATAGTTTTAGAAATGTATAAAAAAAAATAACCAACTTAAATTTTATGTTACAGTTTTTTACCGATTTGGATGTACGCGGATCAAATATTTAGTTATAGGAAAGGTTTCAATAATACGTCTAAATGCATCGGTTTAAAAAAAAATGTGAATAGTTTTGCTTGACATGTATTTTGGTGTAAATATTAACACTAACTTAAAATATTATCTACAGCTAAAAAGAGATTAGCAAGTCACTTTTCAAAATAAAAATTAATAACAAAAATAAATAAATAAATAGAAATTCGATTTTTTACTTTTGATTAAAATTATATTCAGTAATTTACTCTTTAAAACGGAACACGAATTATGCTTAAATACATAGAAAGCAACCCAAAAAATCTTCCTATTAAACTTCTCGTCAGTAAATTGGTATTTCAGAGTAAATTAATATTTTACTTTCCCGTCTAGGTTGCGCTAAAGCAGATATATTGCTCTAGAAGGGAAAGTATTGTAATCAGTCCCATTTGAGTATGGGTGGTTTTCACCGGATCTTGACGTATTGACATCTACGAAACCAAAAAAACCGGATGGAAATTTTCCGGATGTTAATGTTCGAAGGTACGTGTGTATTCGGTGTTGGGCTCTAAATCACCTTATACCTCCAGAATTACAGGACCGATTTTTACCGAACTTGGTCATGTTACTTGTATATATGATGCCATTAAATTTTCAACTGAAAAGGTCCAGGGGTGAGGCTGTAGAGAAAAGTCACCCTCAGTGTCAGGAGATTTCCCCTAATTAAGGTCATATTTTTCTTAAACACGTTTGTTAACAATTACAAAATAATAATATTTGCAAAATCGTACCCTCCCAAAAAAAAAACTCTGTAGTAATCGACTGCTACGTTGTGACGTTTCGGTAAGCGGTAGAATTAAGTAAATGATAATATCGCACGGTTGAATAGTTGCCTGTTGCGTTCAGCCTCGTGATTACACCAGTCTGCCAACAGTAAGAATTATGTGTTATATGTAAGTTGTGAAATTACATTAGTTTAGTCAGTGCCGTAAAGCCAGTTATTTTTTTTTTTTTCACGGATTTGAATACTAGATCGTGGATACCGGTGTTCTTTGGTGGTTGGGTTTCAATTAACCACACATCTCAGGAATGGTCGAACTGAGAATGTACAAGACTACACTTCATTTACACTCATACATATCATCCTCATTCATCCTCTGAAGAATTATCTAAACGTTAGTTACCGGAGGCTAAACAGGAAAAAGAAAGTCAGTGCCGACCGTCACCGCTAGTACCACCATACCCGTTCGAATTAAATACGGTATGCGCGCGCGCTTTAGTTAGAATCATTGAATTAAATAAACGAAAAAATATTATATTTAGATAAAATGATAAATATTTTAAATTATGTATGTATAAGCCTTTCATCAGAAATAACCCAGTTGTAGGACTTTCCCGGAACGCGAATTTAGCCGCAGACGGGAAAGTCCTACAACTGTGTTTTCAGCTATTTTAAAATTTATAACGTACCACACTTTATAAGTTGGCTAACCTGTAACTAATGATTTGATTATTCTACTTGGCACAACTAATATTTCAATGTTAGTCTGTAATTCAGTCCAGCTATATAATGAGTAAAAATTTATATTTTTGTATTAATTTTCTTTCTAACTAAAATTGTTTGAAATTATACGATTTACTTATCCAGAATATTAATTAATCGTGTTTTAACAAACGGAAATAGTAATAGTATAAGCCTCCATCATCCTTATAAAAATAAAGTAAGTTTATCTTCTCATCTATAAACAAACAAAAAGATTTCTAATAAGATATTATTCATATTAGTAAACTAGAATTATCTTTAAGTGAAACTGAAATTTATAGGTTGTCATTGTCCTTTGAACATAACGAGAAAAACAATCAACGTACTGCAACTGAGTTGATGTTTCAGTGTAGCTCTTGTGAACAAAATATAAAGAGCACAAACAGTGAATCGATTGATATAAAGGTGAATGATTCTTTGACGAAACTGCATGATATAAATGTTTGTTTAGTATATGGCCTTCGAGCTGTCTGAAAAAGGAAAGAAACGGCTAAATGCTTTGCGCAATAATGAATTATAATCCACCTCTAAAATTATATCACATAAATGAAAGAATTTTGGGCTCTATGCAGGAAGCCAGAGCAAAAACTCTACGGACAAAGCTGTGTTGTAAACAATATTGTAAAATGTAATTGTAGATATTTTTCTAACGCTAGTAACAGATTACGGAAGAAACGTTGTCATACATCGCTAAACGGAATCGTTTTTACCATTTTTTAGATAAATAATAAGAAAAGTAAAAAATACTGAAATATTCTATAAATTCTGTAACTTTCTAGGCAAATTCAATGAACATAAAACGAACTGCCAGCACAAACTAATTTTTCTGAAACAAGGCGGTTGCGACACAGCAAAAAATATTTGAAAGGTCCATGACATCATAACGCCCAATATCTATAACACTTCGGTAACGAGACACCAATACTTACGCAAAAGTATAAAAAAGCAAATTATATGGTGAAAATTTATCACTCAACCCACTACAGTTTTGTTTGACGTTACACTTGCAGTAGAAACAACGTATAAACAATGCAGTAGATAAATATTATGACGTAAAAATGATTAATATGCATAAGTAACTACCAGCTAATTAAATCATTAAAAGTATATCTTTTCGCTAAATAATTGTTTCCATTCATGGCTTTTTAAACCAGAAATGACTAGTATAATTGTTTACTAGTTTGCAAAATTTTCACAATGTGAATTTATTTAAGAGAAATGAAATAAATTAATTATGAAAAATGGTCTAAATGACATATCCAAAAATCATTTTAAATGTAATACCAAATGTCTTCTTTTGGAGGACAGAAAATCCAATTGAAATTTGATTAGCCAATTCAAAAAATGGCATTGATAAAATTACTCTGAAAAGTAAATTCTATCGTTTTTTAAAACATTAAATAGACTGTTATCGTCACGCGATTTGTAATGCTGTAATGGTATTTATTCAACAAGTATTTCAACGAGTATAAGAGTATTATAAATGGATTAAATGTAAAAATGGCAAACTCGTCGAGTCGCTTATAAATATTACCGATGTAAAACTAAATTTAAAATGATTTTTTATACGAAGCTGATAACCAAAAAAGTTTCCTTTTATCAATTTACCAAACCCTTTAAAATTCCGTAAAATGTTTTTGAAAAAAAACTGTTACAGACTTTACTCTCTTTAATTAACATTTTCCTTGACGTTATTTGTTTAAACTTACCCTCAGCAACTATGTTACAAAAAATTATTTCATTTTTTTTACTTCTTTAAATCTACCCTGATAAAATAGAAAAATTATATCATATAGGATGTTGATAATAAAACAGTTCGTAGTATGAAGATAGTATATGGTACGTAATATGTACTCATAGATAATAAAATAAGTACGTAGGACTACAATAAACAGGCAACTAGGCTAAAACTGAACAACACAGTAAGTGCTTGTTTAACGTCGTTCCGTTTTATGTCCGTACAACGCCGTTAATAAACCGACGACCATAGTCTAAAGTTTTTTTGTTTCCCTAATATGTCGTTTGTATAACATCATGAACTTTTCCGAATTGTTCCTAGCCAGTATACAAAGAGATGTTAAACATATCCCAAAATGGTCTGCATGTTTCAGAAGAAGAAGTCCCTAATCGAGAACAGAACTATAAAACTGGAAGAGCAGTAAAAGAGGGGTTAAGATATTACAATAAACTTGAAAATAAAATACGAGTAACATATTGTAGAATCTCTTTAAAGAACTATCAACAGATGCATTCTTTTTTTTCTTTTTAGTAGTCGTTTCAATATTTAAATATGTAACTAATACTTTGGTTAATAAACATAAAGATAAACATTTTATTAGATGAAAACTTATTTGACATTTTCATTAATTTAAATACTGTTTAATCTTATTACGTAATTTTAAAATAATCATAATAAAATTAACCTTTTAGAATAATTTATTTCCCAATAAGGAAAAAAATCAACTTATCTCACATTTTTTTAAATGACCTAACTACGACGTTAATAGTAAACTCTTCAAAAGATAACTTCCTTTAATATTATTATAAGTGTTCTCTTTTTAATTTCCCGTCTAGATAGCGCTTTAGCAGAGCCGGGAATGTATACGGTTTTCCGTGGATCATGACGTTTTGACACCTAAGGAACCAAAAAAACCGGATGGAAATTCTCCGGATGTTAATGTTCGTATGTACGTATGTGTGTTCCGTGTTGGCCTCTAAATCACCTTATATTTCAGAACTACTGGACCAATTTTGACCAAAGTTGGTTAGATTACTTGTGTATATAATATACAAGTATATATACTTGTAAATATATATGTATATATATATATATATATATATATATATATATGAAGCACTGACGCCATTAAATTTTCAATTTAAAAGGTCAAGGGGGTGAAGCTGTAGAGCAAGGTCATCCTCAGTATCTCGATATTTCCCTAATTAAGGTCATAGTTTTCTTAGGCAAATTTGTTAACAATTAAAAAATAACAATATTTGAAAAAAAAAGCTTTTGCAAAATCGTACACCTCCCAAAAAAATTCTTTTGTAATCGACGGTTATGTTGTGACGTCTCGGTAAGCGGTAGAATTAAATAAATTAATAATATTTTAAGTTTAAAAAAGTATCTCAGTCTGGCTGGATGTCGAACTCGATCGCCCGGTTGATTCGTTGCCTGGTGCGTTCTGCCTCGCGGTTACACCAGTCTGCCAACCGTACCAGAAAAATTTGTTATATGTAAGTTGTGAAATTACATTAGTTTAGTCAGTGCTGACCGTCACCGCTAGTACCGCCACACCCGCTCGAATTAAATACGGTTTAGTTAAATACGCGCTTTAGTTAGAATCATTGAATTAAATAAACGAAAAAATATTATATTTAAATTAAGTTATGTTTGTATGCATGTGTAAGCTGTGCATCAGAGACATCTCATAGTTGTAGACAGCTGTTTTTTTTTTAATAAAAAAAATTTTTACACTCACAATGCGGATTCCATACATATAATTAATAAATAAAAATTTTATCGTAATCAATCATTATAATCTACTACAAAGGATCAAGGAACCGATAAGCTATTCTAGACTGGTTTTCAGCAGCCATTGGAGAGGAAACAAGATTCACCAAAGAGACCTTTGGATAGAGACGGTACTAAAATAAATTGAAAAAACACATCCAGAGCACATCCTTAATGCAACAGACTTCAAGTAAAAACTCACAGAAACCATCGAAAAAAATAAGATGTATAAAGGAAATAGGTGGATGATAATAAATGGACGATCTACATACGAACAGAAGAAAGCGAAATGAGAACAAAGATTTCACCCAAAAGAATCAGTCCCTGTTCCTTTTCAGGGAGTGGCCATCAATCTCCGATCACAATATAAGTGATGTTGATATATACACCGAGGACAGAAACACTATATTACTGATAAACTAAACTGTGTAGACCAGCTTAAAATATATGCCGTAAAAATTGCTTTTCCTCACTACATCACAAAGAATTACCTGTGCAGGCTCCCTTAAAGAAACTCTTGGTCCGATTCCCAGAATTATGTGGTATGAAGTAATATCCAACTGACCAGATCAGCTCAATTACATCCCGATATCGGATGATATAAAAAAATACATGTATTTTCTAGTACGTTTACTTCTTGTAGGAATAATAAAAACTGGGAGAAAATGAATGAGTACATAAATTACCCATTAAATCTAATTTTTGTTTGTTTATCGCGTTTTATATTATCACGACACAAAGTCAAAAGGATCAGATCATACGATGTATCCATCCATACAAGTATCTAGATGTGTTATCTATGTCCCTTGTCAATTTCAAGTTTATTTTAGTAAACACTGAGTGTCAGTGATGGGTTGCGTTAAGTGTAATTGCCTACCGTGGAAAAAAATATCGATCAACGTTAAGCGATTCGGTTGAGTTTTTTAAAAAAAGTTTAAGAGTTTTAAAAAAAATCACCTCCCAAAATGTTGAAAGAAGCATTCAATGAAAAGTGTGTAACTTGATCAAGTGCAACTTGTTTTCATTGGCACGCTGCAGTTTTGGCCGGACAAGAAAGCGCGGAGGTCATGGCGAGAGCGGGTCGACCAAACACACCGATTAACGTCATGTTTTTAAATCTATAAAAATTTATTTTTAAAAAAAATAAGGTATAAATAGTATAATTGTGTAAATATTCATAAATAATAAAACAATTTTCATTTATGGGTTTTTTAACGTAACTAAAAGTATAATAACCCAATCACACTAAAACCCTACAAGCTGCTTTAACACGGAACAATCTGCCCTCACAGATCCAACTTATAACGCCATTGCCAAAGGAATTTAATGTACCGCAACCAATAATTTTATGTCCCGTGGCAAATAATTCCACAATTTACATTCAATTACTTGAAATCATTTATTAAGCATAACTGTTTTAAATCGTGAAATTACGATTAAATGGCAGCACAAGTATTCCAACTCGAACTATTGATATTGAAAAGACAAATTTAAAAATTTAATAAAAATAAATTTGTTTTTTGCCGATTCAGTACTGAACATATAACAGACGCGTAACTCGTTGTTTCATTAGATTAGAATCTCCTCATAAATAGATAAATAATGACATTATATTCATTGCATTGTTTCTAGAATAAAGGAATACATTAATTTTGTTTTACATTATCAATTCCACTCTTATGTTATACCTGTAACGCCCCGAACTCTAAGAAACATCCATCAGTAGCTTTCTTCAAAAGTTATGATACTATAGTACAACCAATCCCTGTAGCGAGTAGAATAAAGTTGTCAATTACAGGGGTTACCACTAGTATTTCGGGTGGGCTCGACGTACCAGTTTTCAATAGAATATTAGACTTAATCAAAAAGGTAACGAGAGAACAATTCCTGAGTAAGTTTATCATGTGATTTATTATGTTTAAGAATAACTATGCTACGTACTCGGAACTTACAAGCGTCTCGTGTCAGAGCGACAACAATGGTTCAGTTACATCAGCTTAAAGTACATCATGAAATTAACATACTGTCATGAACATAATATCAAATTACATACAATTATCATACCATCATGGCTAAACATACTATCATGAAATCTGATTTGGTAACAGAGCTTGTTTCTTAAGAGGATTGATTCTATTACATTTCCGAAAAAAATTTGATGACAGTTACATATTTCTAAGAAAGGTAGTAGCACGTATAAGTTTTCGGCTAATCAAAAGTCTTTGTCCGAAATAAAAAAAAAAAAAACATAATTATTACTACTGGCCTTGAGTTGTACTACTTTTCTCCGATTTACGTAACTTTGGAGCAGAAAAAAAAATTAAATTTGGTAAAGTAGGACCTGCTGGTCAGTAACACTAATTGCTATAATCTCGGAATCAAAATATCTTTGTACTGTTATCTGCAATTAGAGCATCTTCAAGACGCAAAATTTTTTATTGTTCCGATTAAATGATTTTTAATTTTATTTTCAACCTATGTACTCTTTTTTATTTTTCCCTATGTACTCTTGTGCCATTAATCATTGTTTTGAACAGAAGAGTCAAAAGAGTACAAAAATAAATAAAAAAATAAAACCATAAAGTAAACTAATTTTTTATTTCAAATTTTAACCATGTTGACATATTAACAGGTTCTGAAGAGGAGCACCGATTCTATATTACTTATTGACTCATCATTTTTATACCCGTACTAAGTACATTGCCACTTTCAATTTTAAAGCAAATAACATCTTTAATGTAGGACTGACTTTTTTTAATGTAAGTTCACTATTTTATTCTACTTGTTAACATCTTTATTTTACAACAACATTTACTAAATAAATGTTGCATATATATAGCTCCAAAATTAGTAAAAAATATGCAGTTCAATATTTTGATTAGTTAAGCTACTTGTTTTTAAAGTCATTACGATACAAAAAAAATCAAAATCGTTAATTATTAATCCCGGTTTCAATCATATAAGCTTCTTAAAATAGTCCTTAGGTACATCGTAGATTATTATCGGATTATCGATAGCATGAAAAATGTAGAGCATGAAAAATCTCAAACCTCATCGGAATTCAAACCCAAAATCTTCAGGATGAAGAGAGAGAAGCTACCCCACTTGGAGTAAACAGACAATGTTGAATTATTCAAAAATTAATATTCTGATTAAATTTATAACGATCTACAAAGACTCCCAATCATTATTCCAAAGAACAAAATTAACTTTTTCGTATAAATCGACATTCTTCTAACTCATTTAGTATCGTTTGTAAATACTCATGAGCGTGCTGCTTTGTGTAATGTGTATGAACGGCCATGGTGAGTTTATGTTATCATTAACATCTTTTCAAGTGAAGCTGCTTATTTAGTACGTAATAGTTTATGAAACATAATACCATATTCAATATTTTGAACTGCTGTATTATAAATTGATTTTACATCAAATCACCTCTCATATGCGCAACATAAGTGCAAACACGTTTGTGTGGGGTGTTTGTAATTTTCATTTTACATCACAGTAAAGATAAAAAAGTGATTTTAATGAAGTTCATCGAACAAAAATCCGAATAACGTTCGTTTATTTAATTGCAATATAATTAAATAAATTTGTTTATGCAGCACATGAAGTATAAAATGTAAAAAAAGTGATAAACTACACAAGCGAAGAGTCGCTTGACTTAAAAATTCATAAATTTTTACATATAGATTAACGTAAAAATTCGTTTTAGCAATTAAATCTATTAACATTATAATGCAATCAGTTTCCAACAGAGTACGTTACATATAGCGCTGTTCTCATAAAAATCTATTAACAAAGTTTTCATAGAAATGGACATTAATGTTATACTACACGTATTTTTACCCGTTCTTTATTATATCCAAAATACATGATAAGCAACCAAGATTTAAGAGGTACCAATCACAGTTTCTTTTCCTGAAAGTATTGTTCTGTATTAAAACAATATAATCAGGCCATATAGTAAAGTGAGTGAAGGTATTATTTGTAGAGCTGAATATGATCTCCATTTCAGCAGACGTTTACATACTAACGTGCAACATTAATTTTGGTTCGGTGAATGGAATGTGAAACCAATCCTCTCCTTACTTAGTTAGGAAACCCAACCTGGAGTGCTTGATGAAACCGTACAGATAATGTACCAATTTTTTTAAAAATCATTATACTGGATTTTGTGTAAAGTATATATATATATATATATATATATATAAAAGTATATATATATATATATATATATATATATATAATGAAGAACAAAAAATCAAAAATAAACAATAAATAAATTCGTTCTAGAAAGAATCTGTAGAAAAGCGTACAAGGTGCTGACAGTAGTACTCATTACGCTTGAAAGAACAAAAGGGTGGATCGGCTACTGTTATTAACGTCAAGCCTTAAAACCGGAGAAATAAATACCGCCGAGGACCAACGAATAGTTTTAATTTTTCGTACTATTTAATGAACTAAAAACAAAACACATCTCACCGAGTCTTAAGTAAGACTGAAAGGACTTCGCGAAACAAAGGAACTGGACTAACTACCCGTAGAAGGTGAAAGTGAGTTCAACACAACGTTTTTATTCTTATTTAAACGGAGTATACGGACTGTTCCTATTTTCATTCCTTATACTAGATTACCGTCAGGATGGATAACCAGCCATAAAAATCTCTTTGAATTCCATTCGCTTAAGCCAGAAAAAATTTGAGAAAAATAGCAGTTAAAAAAATAAAAACTATAACATATTACAGTATAAAGTATGGAGCTAAAATATATGCAATTATCAAAATCTTATCAATTATCAAAAATGACTAGCTATTTGTTGTATTGGTTATGGAGTTTTTAACGTTGCTGCAAAATATGTAACGGTATATTCATTATTGTAATCGAACGTTAATACGATTACTACTGAAATAACATAATTAAGTTCAAGAAAATGTAGACAAATAACTAAATGGGTTTATTATTTGTTAGATTTACAACAATCCTCCACTTCACTCTAAAAATGAGGTCAATAGTCAGATGTCCAGACGCAAGAAGAGAAACCAGTTTCACAAGATAATACATCTATATTACCTCTCAAGATGCCTGTTAATCAAACTGAACAGTTTCATGCAAAATATCAATATCTCTGAAATACTCCGACATACAGAACAGCACGATTATTTGTGTACAAAAGTGACGTCGCAACAGTTTTGTAGCTACGTCAAGATAAGAAACTTAGAGTACGGTGACAGTCTGCCATTTAGTCTAAAGTTTGCATCGTAATCTTCGAATCCTTTTACGACAGACGGCTGCAAGAATATTCCACGGCACGATCAGTTGTCACTGAGCATGCAAACTGCATGTATGATCTTCATTTCTTCGGAAATTTTCTCCACTGTACGATAACCGTTTAATTAATTTAAAATAATAAACCATATAAATTATTTTAATAAACACGTTTAAGAGTTACGCGATTGATTATCCTACTTAAAGTCACAATCTCCTCTGTAAAATTTACCATTTTATAATTAAATACGAGTAAATAGACCTGAATCCTAACAAATACTTTCGTTCACTGAAACAACGTTGAATAAATATAATCGACCGGATCAAATCGCTATCAGTGCGGTCAGAAAAGTTTGGAAATTCAACGGGCCCAACAAATTATAGATGATAATTTTACTTGCTCGAGAAATAATTTAGAAAATATTTGGTAGAAGTTACGAAGACTGTTCGGATAATTCTCGACCTGACAAAGAAAACACTGTAAAGTTTTATTTTAATTTTTAAAGTAGTCGTCACCTTCCAATTCAATACATTTAGACCAACGATTTTCCAATATTTTAATACCGTCAGTATAATCCGATCTGTCCAACTGTGCAAAATAAGTAGTTGTCTAAGCTTTGATCTTATCAATTGAAATGAATCTTATCCAATTAGCTATTTCTTCAGGTTTGGGAAGGGGAAGTAATCGCTTACTTACATTCCTGGGATTTACTGAAAATTAACTCAACGGAATCTTTTATATTTCTCAACCGTTTTGGCCCTCAAGACCACATACAAAACAAATAAAATTAAAAGTTATAGACTGTTAAATTTTACAAAAAAAAGGTCGGATGACAAGGTGAAGAAATATTGAAAGAAGGGTTTGGTTTAATCACAGAGAATTGGGATTAAAGATAATTTTAATCACGTGTATTTTTAAGCATTAAAAACATATATATCAATACCAATACCAGCAGAAATAAAACTTCTAAAATATATTTTTTTTTTAAATTAAATTCATCATCACCCTTGTAACCAGAAATTTAATTTAAGAAAAAAAAAGTTTATGACGGCTTAAAAAGGCAAAAAAAAAAATTTATGACAACTAGAATTTATCAAATTGAATTTTTTTATCTGACGTGAGCTAAGAGGGAACAGTTTTCAACCAGTATATGTAATAATAAAATTAATCAAATAAATATGTGCAACCAACCCATAAAATTAAAATTCTATAAAATATTGACAATCCTAACCGACTGGCTTGATTTTTTTTTCATCATTTTTCTCTAAAGATGCTACTATCAAAGTGGAAGCTTTATGAGATTTTGATCTTTATTTGTCATTGAGAAATAATTTTCTACCTTTTAACTGTTTTTTATCATTCTAACTTATGGACTTCAAAATTTCTATTGTTTTAAACTAAAATACTTTAAAATAATGCTTGAAAGAGTTCTAATTTCTTGTCAGAGGTATAGATTAAAAATGATTAAATTTTTCTAAACATTAATCATTCTGTTAAAGTTGCCCAAAGTACTGTTATTTGAAATGTTGAAGTTGTGTTTTACAACAAATTAAAACAGAATAATTTATATAAAAATAAAGTATTCACTTACCAATAATTGTGAGTATTAACTATCCAAGCGCTTTCGGATTATTCCTGCATCATCAGGGATTACTGATTAATTATGAAATTTATAGTTGTGCATTAAATTGTTATCATGGGAATTTTAATGAAAATAAAATTTAAAATTATTATTTTCATAACAGTTGATTGTCAATAGTTATTGTCAAAAGTCTTGTCAGTAAGTTGTTTACAGTGTTATCTGAATTTATAAACTGTTATCCAATAGTTGTAAACATCTTACTGACAAGACGTATTTCTTTTAACGTTGACTTATTTTAACTATTGACAATCAACTGTTATGAACATAATAATTTTAAATTTTATTTGCATTTTAATTGCCATTAACACAAATTTATATGCACAACTATAAAATTCATAATTAAACAGTAATCCCTGATGATGGAGGAAAGTATCCGAAAGTACTTGGTTAGTCAATACACACAATTGTTCGTAAGTGGATACTCTATTTTTATATAAATTATATAATACCAATGGTGCCAGATGTTAAGAAAATTGAACCTAAAGAATAATTTAGTTCACCACTGATTTGTGCTAATTTATATATGCTTTTAGAGATTGAGTAAATCATTCCAGAACATTATTATTTGTTGTTTTTACTTATTTAAACGTATGTTAATAAATAATAAAATAAGCAGAGCCGTAAGAATAACAACTTTCAACTTTTTAATGGAGGAAGGTTTACATTTTAAACCCTCGCGAATACCGGAAAAGTTCAGCCATATTGTTGCCAAGTTTAAAATATATATATTATCAGTTGAAGTACTACACCCTTCAACTTATTCAACATATAAGGCGACTAGTATACAAACTCCCATTTTTTATAATTTATTATTAAGACACAGACATGCTATTTACGTACTTTAATAAAAAAGATGAAATTGGTGGAAAGTACCAGAACCTTACTAGGCATCGAACCAGAAAGAAGCTGATTTAGTAGCCGACATTGGAACATTACTTCGCACATCGGACATAATGCGATAAAAACACATTCATTCTACTCACTATTAATGTAATTCACGTTAATAAAAAGGTACCAAAAGTAAGGTTTCAAAATTCAAACTAGTTTTAAAATTCTATTAGCCATACTATTCTTTTAATGAAGAAACTTATTTTTAAAGCTAAAAATAGATTGTAGTTTTGAAATAGCCTCTGAACACTAATCCCTCGTTACGACATGGATTTACTATTTGTAGTTTTCAATTTTTTTCGCTCATTAGTTTTAGTTAACAGAAATAAAGTGTAACTAATTCAGATTATCATATAATTCGTTTCTTTTATTTAAGATCAGAGTTGTAACAGCGACATTTAAATAACTTACAATTACAAAAAGTTTTTAATTATTATTTTTGGTGATGCATTAATATTTTTTATTCGTTATACACCGCGACGGAAGTGATAATATTATAAAATCATTAAAAAATTGTAATCTAATCACTTTTAAAATAATGGAACTGGTTCTTCCAAACGCCTTTGACGCTTACTTTACACCTTCTTCAGTAGGATATCTTGTATCAATATTGAAATATTAGAAAACTTTTAAGTACATAATCTAATAATACATTCCATCTTTGTTGATCTTGTTTGTTATATTGTTTTTATTGAATTAAGGATCTTTGTAAATATTTTAAACTGTTCAACAGTATTGAAATCTTGATTTTTTTATGTGCACGTGAAAAATTTGCGTAATACAGTTAATCCCTTTGTTCTGTTGGTTAGAAATTATTTACAAATTTTAATTATTTTTTGTATTTAAAGTCTTTACAAAAATTATGGAATATTGAACTTAACGGCATTAAAACGATAATGTGACAGTTAGAAAAACAAACAGTAGAGACTTCTTGAAAATGTATTGTTTAGAATTAGGTGTTTGATAACCTATCGTAAATTTGTAATATATAGAAAAAAATATTTTTGTGAAATTTTTCGATCATAACAACATTAAAGGTTATCCCTTCCCTTATACTCTGTTTAAAGGAAAGAACTGGTCCGCCTTTCTTGAGATAAATTTATATCTCATTCTACTCGATAACATAAGAGCCATGTACAAAAGGTCTTGGTGGGCAAACTGAGTTGGAGTCACAGTGGTTTTGACTATTCAATCTAACTTCTCGGATTCTACTAATGGTTACTTAAAAACGATTCTGCGTAGCTTTTAGTGAACAGTTATTTTTATTTCATAAACGTAGGTATAAATACTCATTTTAGTCTATCCTAAGTATTATACAGGTGAATATAAATTATGCAACACAATTTAGGAGGTAATAAAAAATGAACAAATATATGTAGCGGCGTTGATTTTTTTCAAACACTAATGTAGGCACTGGAGTTACTGATGATCTTGAATAAACACGCCGGCGCAATGTATTGACAGGAGGGATAGTCAATTTAGTAGTGGCTACCGTGTAGGAGAAAGCAATATGCGAACTATGATTTCACGAAAGAGAATCTGTCATTACTGTTCGTAGACGTTTTCGTTTAGAGCACGGCCTTGATCTAATAAAGACTTTATTAAACGTTAGTAACAGCAATTTAAGGCTACAGGTAGTGTAGTACACAAAAAAGGTGCTGTCAGACCTCCCGTCTCCGAGAAAGTTGAAAGATGGATCGAGTAAGAGAAACCTTTCAAAGAAGCCCGGGTAAATCGACTACAGTTTAGAACTTGGAACACTGTAATCGAAATTGTAAAGATTCTACATAGACGCCTAAAACTTCATGCATACAAAATTCACTTCGCGTGTGCAATTAATTTGACGACGAACCAGTCTTTAAAATTTTGCCGTGGACATTCTTGATAAAGTGAACGAAGATAATGCGTTTTAGAAAAAATTTTTTCTCGACGGAGCTACCTTCCATGTTTCTGGTCGTGTAAACCATCACTGTTGGATTGCGATAGCGAGAACCCTCATGCCGTTCGACAAACACAACTAGGTAGCCCGAAAATTAACGTTTGGTGTGCGTTGACTTCTTATGAAGTGATCAGGCCATTCTTCTTAGCTGAACAAATGGTTACTAGCACTACTTATCTAGACATGTTACAAAAATGTGCAGTTAAAATTGAACATCGGCAACCCAACGTTTAATTCGAAACAAAATGGCGCATCGCCACACTGGAGTTTACATGTTAGGTAAAAAGAGGAATCAAAGGTGTAATTAATGGAGTAACTCCACATATTCTTCGTTATGTGTGGCGTGAAACTGAATATCGTCAAAACATTTTACGCGCCACTAAAGGTCCTCAATTGGAACAACTTTGAAGTTAATAAATGTTGTAAAAACAAAACTAATTGAAATGCCTTGTTTAACAATAAAACATGCACGTAAGAACACTGCTTTGTTTTTTTTTTTAACACCTAAAATGCGCTGAATAATTTATGATCATTCTGTATATTTAATTTTGCTTTTATGGTTTGGTTGTATTTTTTCTTTATTGTACTAACTTTTCTTTAGTATTTACTAATGATGCTTTTTTGAAAATCGAAATGGCCAAGATAGTTTCAGTCCCATCGTTTATCGAATTACAATAATCGTCTTCAGAATAGCTCTTTGTATCGCTTTTTACGATTAATGGTGACCGAAATATAGAAATCTTTCTTACAAGTGACAAATTAAGTAAATACAACAATAAATATTCCCATAAATTGTTTGAGTAACAGTAGTGTAGTAAAATAAATAATTTATTAATGTTAGTACCTTACGTTAAGCTAACATACTTCAGTGACCAATAACGATTTTAAAGCAATTCACAGCTAGGTGGGATGCGTCCAACAAAGGCAGGTGGACGCACCGCCTTATCGCGGATATAGAGTCGTGGCCGGTCGGGGATTTGGTGAGCTGAACTACTGACTAACGCAATTCCTGACCGGCCACGGGGACTTCCGCGCCTACTTGTATGGTAGGAGGAAGG
Source organism: Lycorma delicatula (assembly GCF_047948215.1). Lineage (NCBI taxonomy): Eukaryota > Metazoa > Arthropoda > Insecta > Hemiptera > Fulgoridae > Lycorma > Lycorma delicatula. The sequence goes on along the minus strand of NC_134456.1, from coordinate 49,564,307 downwards.
CGGATGACCCCAACTTCCCTTTCTGTGGCGACCCGGATAACCTGGAGCAAGTGTTGTTCTGGAGCCCGCAGTGGGAAGAATACCGCCTAGTTTTCTCGTAGATTACCGGACCGCTCAGCGTGGAGAACATCATGGTGGATCCTAATCTGGGGGGTTTGAGATAGGCGCTAAGAAAATCCGATCGGCGGGCCGACCTGTCTGCCGGATGTTTAGCCGGTAGATGGAGAGGCCCGTTAGAGTATAGGATACTCCCCTGAGCTATGTTATACTTAACTGTAGTTCCGGCCCAGTGGAGGAGGGGAAAAATTTAAAAAAAAAGCAATTCACTGTAGAGGAGTGTTTTAGTCCATTCGCTTTTATTTTAGACATCTTAAGAAAAGTTTGTTACATACCAAATTATATTAACAATAAAAATTATTCATTCGTATGATAATTTTAGGAGGGGATAACGTTTTACATAGGTACGAATAATTCAGTCTTTGCGTAAAAAACAAAAATAAAAAACAAACAAATAGATCAGTTTTAAAAAATGATTCTCTAGTATAAGTAGCGATGTGTAAAATTTGTTTGTGTTTGTATGGCTCATTATCATACAAATTTACATTCAAAACGGACAAATTTATGCGTTGTTTACACTGTTTACTACAAGCATGACGTAATTAATATTCGTTCCTTGCTTGCCGAGTAAAAAAACAGAAGAAAACAGTAAGTACTCGCTTATCGTCATAGTTATATTCATTCTTGAAACTGACGACGTTAATCAAACCTGGTTCACCCATCAGAAAACATCAAATTTTGATAGTTTACTTTCTATTATAATCTCGTAACTGAACAAATTTCTAAATATAAATTTAGAAAAAATAATAATATTAATTGAGCCTTGAATTGTTATTTTTATTAACTTAAACCTCAGTTGTTCTTTTTTTTTTTTTTATTTCTCTGCAGAGTTGTCTTTATTTATTTCTATATATTTTTTTTAATCTTATTTCTTAAGCACTTTCTAACCGCTTTATAGGCTTTAGAGTTTCGTTCTCAATTAATTTTCCATTAAAATTAGCAACGCTTCATCAACGAGCAAAAGTAACTGTAGTAGACATGTTTTTTTAGTAATATTCTGTTGAAGTAGGTTTCTTGATTCATCATCTACCTTATTTTTAATTCATCAATATGTGAAGCTATATCTACAGCAATACTTTCGGAAGTTAAATCTACAACTTTTTTTTGGCAACTAAATTAACAACCTAATAGCGTGGAATTTTAACTTTGGCATAGTAATGGATAACGTTATAAATAAACAATGTTAAATGGGATGATGTTAAACAAGTGTTTGTTAAAATTATTAAATGTAAATTGTAATTGATTCCATTTTTGCCTTTAATTCGTAAAGTGCAAAATTCAAATGCTGATCTCCAAAATTCAAATGCATCAGTCCTGAACCTGCTTTTAATGAAATTTTAAGTAAGCTCATTTCACTTTAGCCCTGTTTCAAGTTACGCTAGATGGAATTTCAAAAATGCTGACAGGCACAGTCTTTCCTACCTCAACAAATGTTTTTGTACCATTTCCCCGAAAATCACCATTTTTTTTTAGTGAAAAAAAATAGAATAGAATATAAAATATAGTGTTTGAGTGTGTGTGTATATATATATATATGTGTGTATAAAATTTGTATCGGATCCAGTACTCGTCTAGTTAAAATTCAAAGAATAGTATTAGGTAGAAAGGGATTAAGCATAAGGAAAAAATATGGATGGTGAGAAAAATACTCACAGAGACCATGAAACATGGCACAGCTACACCAGAAAGAGAGCTGCAAGACTCCATTCGCTTGCAACTGATGTAGACTTATCAACTAGTGTAGTAGTCGCATGACCCGAGCTGATCTCGGGATTTATCCCCGGCAAAAGCTGGAATTTTTCCACATATTACTTTATTCATCTTATCTTCCTCAATAAAATCCTATACAAAGGTATTAATTTTACGAAACCAAGAATGATCAAAGCATATTTAACCAAGATTAGAAGCGGCGAATTCCTGGTCAACAAATTTTAGATTGGCCAAACATATCCTGAATAAAGGCTTCCAGCATATAAAATTTGGGTTATTATTCAGGTTTCAGAAAATAGGTTTTTGTACAAATAATAAAATAACACCGTTAAATAGCTCAACCTTTTTCAAGAATCTCTTCCACAACCCTAGTACTGTACGGCGTGTAGAAGTAAAATAAGGAGGTAAAGAAATTCACAGTGCCTCCGTATATGCAAATATATTTTTAATATTTTAGTATCTGTCTCCTTCTAAACATTTTCTCTCTCAGTTAGCTCTTCAAAATCAATGAATCTGTTTCTTGACGTACTGTATGTATATTACACAAATATAATTGAATCGGTAAATCGCTTTAAAATGAAATTACGGTAAATTTTTATTTCTTCTAAATGGACCAATATAAATAAAAATAATTTATTTATTTACTTCCGAATCTAAAGATGATGATTTGTCCGTCGATCACATGTTCTAGCTACTAGATATTCAAAATCAAAAGTTTTACTACCTAAAAATGAAGCTGCTAATTCAAATTATTAGTATCGATTTCAACCTAAGATCGGCACGTAGACAGAATAACAAAAAAAAAACAAATAGCAATGGCGAGTAGAAGAGTAAACATACCATTTTATAATGGATTAAATACAAATAATAAAATATAATATTGAATATACATTAGATTAGTACTTAACAATCAATTCCAGTTACGTGAATCTATAATAAATAACAGTTAATGTATATAAAATCGTGCATAAAATACACATTTAATCAGATTACAATAAATAAAAACCCACAACCAATGTAATGTAACTTTGGGTTAATGAAGTGGAATTTGATGATAGAAAATTAATGCTTTTAATAAAAATTTACGGCGCTTTTAAAATGATTATTATTTTAAAATATAAGCTTATTTTTATTTATTTAACCGTTTTAGAAAATAAATGGTTCAATAAATCGAACGAGTATTATTACTGGACCCGACAAAACATACATTTAACTCCTGTGCTATTATGATTGATAAAAACGCAATAATTTTTATTTCTTTAAAATCGGTATCAGATCTTTATGATAATTTTAAAATAATAAAAAAACTATTGATCTTAAGCAAATTTGCAGCAGTAAATTGAAAAGAATAAAATAATAATAATTAGTCACAAAACAAGCAGTCTCTATTCATTAAATTATTTTTAATATCCTAAAAAATCTTTTAACGTGTAGTACATGAGTGTAGCTGACATAGAACGCTAAAAAGAAAAGCTTTGTTTTTTACAATTTTTAAATTGTATACTTAAATAATTTCTCCTCGGTCAATTAATTTAAAATTAAACAAATTTGCTCGTATTTAAAAAAATAAAAATAAAATCAGGTAAATGTGAAGGACTTTACAAGTAAGAAAAAACAAATTCATTGCGAAAAGGAGTGAAAAAAGACTTCTATCACTGTTGCTTTAAAACTTTTACATAGAAATATAAAGGAATTGAAGAAGTAATTTTAAAACTGAATAATAAAAAAAGGAGAAAAGTAAGAGAAGTACAAATTCACAGATGATAGTCTTTTTTTAGAAAAATTTAAAAAATGAATACCTTCTGGAATGAATTCATTGCAAAGAAAAAAACTTAATTCGAAAATAAAGAAGAAAAAACAAAGGTAGTGAAATGTAACAGTAAGGATGATAATAGGTAGTGAAATATTTTGGAAGAATATAATAGATAAGAACATACAATAAAAAAATTATTACTTGGATGTAAGAAATAATATTAAATAAGAATGGATGATTTTAATAAAATACCTAAAACAAGTAAACGTAAAAAATCATAACGTTTTTACAGAAAAGTAATTTCTAAGAATTTTAGAAAAATACTTAAAATTAATAAGGTTGAGAAATAATGAGCAAGAGATCTTAAACGAATCGGTGAAAATATAAAACTGGAAATTTTCAAAAGAACAGATAGTTAGGTAACATATATGTGTGTGTGTGTGTGTGTGTGTGTGTGTGTGTGTGTGTGTGTGTGTGTGTGTGTGTGTGTGTGTGTGAACGCGCGCGCGTGCTTATGATATTTTACAGAATAATTAAAACGTTTCATTTCAATAAAACGATACTGCAGATGTCAAACCCAGAATTTAAATTCTCTTAATAGTTTTAAATTCCTTCCCCATAAGAAAAATGTTTTTAACCAGATGAAGCCTCACTTATTTATTTGATTTTATCGAGAGAGACTATATAGATTATTGTTAAACTGATAAAAATTCATGTAAATCAAAAACTGCTTAAGTAATACGTCCTAAATTATATAAAGCATTGGTCTAAATCTTCCCAAATCTTATTATTTTGTTCCATTTAAATATTAAATTTTCATCATTAATTATAATAAAGGCAGACAACTATTCCCGATTTACATCTTATTTTATTATTCCCGTCTTATTTTACATGCCAGATTATTCCATCTTAGTTTACATGCCATGACAATAATTATATGTGATCTGACCCGAAACATATGTCGCTCATTAAAAGTGCATAGCCATTTCCATAAACAAGTTTCCCACGCTAAGCTGACCAGGCTAATGTGAGAAGCAAAGTAATCTCCCGTTGCTCTTTTACTAAGCCAAATATACTGCTGCGTATTAGGATTCCAGCCAAAATGCAGGCGATATTTAGCCATACGAGCGTTATTCACTCTTGTTCACCACACTGGCCTCTAACAGAAATCCTTATTACATTGCTCTTACAGAAAGCAACCGAGCCTGATAAGTATCACTGATGTAACAGATGCTATAGATCAGTAACAGCAATAAAAAAGACTGTAACAGCCCTAGCTAAAAGCACCAAATTTATCACAAAATAGAAAAAAAACTCTTGCGCAGTTCTGCACAAGAAGACCGACTTTTCGTTATCTCATTTTGTTTCCTTTTTAAAAAGTATCAATGCATTCTAATCTAAAATGTTATAAAGAAAACGAATTTATAACTAATAAACAATCAAGAAGCAAATTACAATAAAATAAAATTATACAATATATAACAAATAATAAAAAATAATTTTAATATACTGTAACAAGAAAATCAGTAATAAGTTAATAATTCCGACCGCCCTCACTAGTTCGCGGACAGAAACGCACTACATACATTCGATTATCCAGTAAACTACACACAAGCTTCAACTCGCTCACCTGTAACTCAATGTATAACTGCATAATCGCGTGTGAAAAATACACCACTAACAGACAACATAATCCAAAGATAAAAAAACACATACTAGTCATCATGTTCCTTAAAACTAATAACGTTACCTGAATAAGCCGAACAATAGATACAGCAGAAAAAGGAACGTCAACTTGCTGCATCATAACGGAACCCGCTTCTAACTTACCCCGCTCAAATTTTTCTACCTCAAATTGAGCGTAACTCAAGAATGACTCAACCAATTTTCACAACCACAACTTCAGATTCATTACTTCAGCAAATTTAAATTTCAAAGAAATTGACGAAGTAGTTTTGGAGATCTTTGAACCACAAAATGTTATACATAGGCCTATAAATAAATAAATATATATATATATAATTAAGTATATAAGGAAACCACAATTTAAGTGAATGGTATTTTCGTACTTCTCATACATTAAAACGTAAAGAAAATTCATTTTCCCCCTTCCATCATTACCATCATGCGCCCGAAAGTAATAACGTACTTTTCTTCAAAAAATCGGTAAAAATTTCGAAGGATTAAATAAATGAAAAGTTAGAAAAATTTAACAAATATAAATAAAATGTAAAATTATATTAATAAGGATAGGTGGTGTTTACCTATATTCTCTACGGCAAACATTGAAAATCGTACGTTACTTTTCTCATGTCTTATTTACGATCAAAGAAAAAACTTCTCAAAGAATCCTACTATATAGGTTGAAATAGTTAAATTATTGTAAAAAAAAAGTATAGAACTCCCGAATATGATGATTTTTTTTCAACTATTCAGCGTTATTTATTTCCGATTCTATGTAGGAAGTGAAGGTCTACCAACCCTCACACCTACTGCATACAGAAATTTAGTTGATTAAATCCTACAAAACAAATCGCACAAAATTGATCGATCGTAATACCAAAATGTATACACAAAAAAGGCAACATTTTTATTCTTTATCTTTTTAACCCATTTTACTTTATTTTAAATAAACCTTTGCAGAAATTACCGTCTAATATTGTGTGTTTCTAGGACAGTCATCCATTTTATAGAAACCATTACTTGATTGATCTTTATCAAATCCACCATTATGGTTGCCTTAATCATTAGGTGTATTTACTTGAATAATCCAAAGACAATGTTTACTGAACTGATTGTAAAATTTACTCCGGTAAAATTATTATGCGAATATGTATAATTAATAAATAATAAATTTCATCTTATACAGAGTATGAAAAACAAAGATGTTCTTTTAAGTTGATACTAATGCCTATTGGTAAGTGAAAAATAGTTACCTCCACCTGTTAGAATTTTCCGTGAAGAGTTACAGTACACACACAGGAAAAGGATCGGATGGATAATTACTTGGGTCAGGGTTGGACACTATGGGTCTGGGAATGGAGACCTGAATAACGCTGTTGCACACTAAATATGCTAGTCATGCACAATTTCGGTTCAGTTGATGTGAAATAAAGTCTTACTTAAGATATCAGTTGATGTAAAATTTAATTCCCTTTTTTGTCTCATATAACTGTTTATTTAATTAATGATAAGTTACCTGTTTCTGAAATATGAAAATTATTTTTCAGAAGAGACGTTAGTTGCAAGTTGTACAAATTTTCCTTTTTCCACAGGTTTATTTAATTAAATTCCATTTCAAAAGAGTGTTTGCTAACAAGATCATCTAAGTCAAAGCATTAATCTGTATTCACATACTTCCGATAGCTTAGCGAATGAAGATACAAAAGGTCAGATACGAAATAAATAAATCAAGTACTGCGCTACCAACTAAATGAGATAGAGACACGTATTGAAATTTGTGAACAACTGAATTCCGAACCTGAAATCAATAAGGAAAGTAATATTCTATTCTAAAATCTGACTGGTATGGTGGCTCAATCAGTAGCATTAACTACTACAAAATGAACGTTCAATTTTCGATTCCCTGCAAGGGTCTGGATTTTCTGTTACCTCTTAATATGAATAAAATCCAATCTAGTTAATTTCGATGTACTGAATCGTAAATTTTAAATTAGTAATTAATTATATTTTAATAAATAAAATTAGTTTACTAAATGGTTTTCCTTAGGTTCATTTACTATTCCCGAATTCAATAATATATATATATATGTATATAATTAATTTATTTGAAAATAAATAACAACCCAACTGTCAAAAAAAAATTGGATTCAACTCCTAAACGTATACATCGATAATATCCGAATTTCTTAAAATATTAGGATATTTCCTTCTATGAGGGAGTAAGGTAAACAGAATACTGTTCAAATAAATTTTAACCTAATACTGTGTATAATAAATAGATTTCATTTCGAAAATTATATGCCGAATTTAAATAAATAAACACAATTAACTATTTTTAATCTAATTAAAAACTGTCGGTCTACATCGACCGAGCTGGAATAAGGATAAATATACATGAAATGTAAGTAAAAACTTGTGTAAACTAAATTCCGAACTTCCAAACGGTCAGTATAGAATTGCAATATCCGACTTTACTAAACTACTTCCTTCCACACCAAAATAAGCAGTGATTCAACAAAATGAACGAATAAATTTGAAAAAATTTAAACTAACTAGGATAGTAAAATAAAAATCAATTTTTATTCCCTAAGGAATAATTTTTTCTTTTATTTCTCTTTTTTCTTCCTTGCTACATTTTTACAGTGAAATGTAAAAACAAAAGGTTATTTGTTTAAAACGTATGTATACGGACTTTCAACATGAAATAAATGTTTTTGTAAATTTCGTTATAATAAACGGTTTTTCAATAAAAAGCATCCTTCTTGCAAAACTTATTAGTGAAAATAAAGTCACAATGCCTTCTCCATTACGCAAAATACTACAATGCTGCAGATCAACATGCTGAACCCATCAAAATGTAGATGATATTCAGCCGTGCAAGTTATTTTCCTCTACTCTGATGAAAGACTGGCTGTACAGTGAACATCGTTATTTAAAAAGAAGGCAACTCGACTGGTGCCTCTTGGCACAAGTGCGTCGTAGCCATAAGTAAAACTGGAACAAATTTAAGCCATGATAAGTTCCATTATAAACACCATATCTAGTAGGTAGAGAAATGATTTTTCTTAGCCGAAAACTGCAATTTCTGGTTTTCCCACTACAGATACAAAAAATCCACCAGAATTAAAGATCGAAAAACCTGTTAGAAAAAAAAATTATATTCCAATACATGGAAATATAATTGAAAATGAAAATGCAGCAAATAAGTTAAGATTAAAGATTAGTTTATAATAACAAGGAATGGAATAGTACATCCAAATAGTCAAGGGAAGAATTTAAAAAAAAAACTGAATTTTTTCAGCATATTATTTATATAATATAGAATGTAAGTGGGTACTTCATCTGAAATTAAAAGAAATCAACTGCCATTATCTCGATCTACATGTATGTTTGTTCAACCAGCATACGAAAAAGAGGGGACGAATTTAATGATTCATTCAAAGAAACTGTCTTATTCTTGAATGAAATCTAATCAATGCCTTAACTGAAAGTATTTACAGAAATTGAGTTCTTTTTCTCAGCAGTGAGACTGAGGTCCACTACTGATATAACATTTCAGTATTTACTCACTATGCATTATACGAAAAAAAATTAAACCCAACATTTTTTCATAAACGTGTATTGAAAAAATGTTTGAAATTGCGAACAGGATTCTCCTTCATATTATAGGAAAGAATATAAACCGAAATGAATACCAAGTAATTAAAATAAAGTAGTATTAAATAAAAGCATCCTCTCAAACTACGAGAGTAGTTTTCTCGTAAAAGAGAAAATTCAAAAATACATAATTCAACGCGAACTATTCATCATCTCGTTTTAAATAAAATATGTATATTGACTTTAATTTACTTAAACAAACGGAAGGATTACCTAAATAAAAATTAATCTACAATTAATTTAATTTCCAAACATCAGAACGTATATAACAGATTGAGAGATTAAAATTACAAACAAATCTAAAAAATAACGATGAGAAGTTTTGGCACATGTTAACTTCAATATAAACCATAATGATATTCCCCTTATCTACAGAAGACTTTGTATACAATGGACTGTTCTTACAGAAACGGAAACGTTAATTTGTTTTTTTATGTATCTATAGGATACTTTCTTACGGCTATGATACATATATATATATATATATATATATAAGGCTTAAGAGCGGATAAAGCGGTACTACTAAGAGTCGATTTCTGTGAGAGTAATGGCATTCTTAAATACTCAGTTTCAGTATGAACAGAATAAAGGTGTCACTTATATTGCTCAATATCTCATACTCTTCAATAGGTTTTTTATTTGTTATAATTTATTTCATTAAGACGTGTTGTTATAACTGTATAGTCACAAACTAGAAATTTTTCAAAATTTTCTCAAAAACTGTTAACTTTTTCTTACTACGGCAGTAAGAGATAAATGATAACTAACTAGATAGTTTTTATAAGTCTTATGTAAAGCATATTTATGGTTTTAACTATTAATTAGTTATTTTTTAATGGCGCAATATTTAAAAAAATACGATCACAAGATATAATTCGAATTCTGCGGCTGTATAATAGAGTTTATCATTTCTATTTTCAGAAAACCAAGATCGTGGAGGTTTTGTTGGTAAAAAAAATTATTTCTTCCTAAAATATCACATGACCAAATTAAACATCAGATGAATTTAATCAAAACATTAATTTCCATAGCATGTATAGGTTATGAACAGGAGAATACTAATTGAAGATGGTTAAAAAAAAATAAAAATAAACTGATTTCGAAAGGCAAAACAGTAACCTGAAAGTAGAAATTTTTTTTACATTACCTTCATTATATTTTATTCAATTTTTAAACGCTTATTTCAATAGATGAAATATAAATATATACATAATGGCACATGGTGAGCGTGTACTCACGTTTGTTTTGGGTTTGTGAATATTTTACAGAAACGCTGAATAAGAGTTTATAATTTTATAAGATTAAGAGGAAGAAAGAGAATGTCCATGCAAAAGAGAACAATAGTTCAGAAGACAGATAGATAACTTCATCGAATTTTTAGATAAAAAACTCTCCTGAAACGAAAACAGAGTAAACAAACATTTACTTAAAAACTTATGCTTTCATTTATTATAACCCGTTGCGTGTTGCAAGAAAACAGATTCTTTTAAAATACTATATGCATGTATCAAATCATACATTATAAATAAAAGCCAATGTTTAAAATTAAGAAGCTACTACTTATACTCTTTAATAAAGTTACGAGCTCATGACGTCATAATAGCGTGATAAAGAATAAATAAACGTGGCGTGACTACTATTAAATGAAGAAGAACGTGTGTCATATTATATATTATATGACAAGACATGAAGTGGCGTGAGTACTTAAAAAGCCACAATGACGTAGACAATGCATAACCCCAAAAAATAAATAAGCGTGTAAAAAACAAAAACGTTTTTCTCTTATATATAAAAGCTACCAATATTCCGGAAGAGATGCAATATGAAGTTTCTTTTGTCAATTCTATCATCAGCCTGAGTCAAATTCTAATGTTGCTTTTACACGATAAGGTAAATAAATTATATTTAATATTTTTCTTACTGAAAATTATTTTTATATTAACGAAATTCGAAAAATGTGCAATCACGCATGGAAAGTGAATGAAATTTGTACCATTTTGAAGTCCGTGTCCTAGAGTTTCAACTATCTGCCGCCAGATTTTAATAATAAGACTTAAACGTATCCTAACCCTACTCGTAAAGAACATGACGTCCATGCAACAAGAGGCGTTTTGTTTAGCAAAACAAGAGTCCTTAATAAAGGGTCCGAATGCACGCATTCAGCGAGCGTTTTGACAGCGATCAAAGAATGATTCACAATCGACTAAGAGCATTCTTCACTATCACAAACAATTTGAAATCGGGGTGTTTATGTAAGGGGAAGTGTCCAGGGCTACCACGCACTTCAGAAGAAAATGTAGAACGAATTCAAGAGACTTTCCAGTGGGGCCTGAAAAAGTCCACTAGTCGCGCTAGCCGAGAAATTACTGTCTCTCATATGACTGTTCTTCGTATGTTAAGACGACGCTTGCACTTCTGGCCATATCGATTACAATTGATCCAAGTTCTGCGTGTAAGTGAAAAAAGAAAACTTAAAGATTTCTGTAATATGCTCGTAGTTGATATGGAAGAAGACACGGACTTACCGAGGTTAATCTTTAGCGGATTAAGCAACATTTCATTTAAGCGGTAAAAGTTACAATATTCGCGTATGGGTACTTGAGAATCAAGTCTTGGGAGCATAAGATTTGGCATTACACTCTTTAGCCACACCAAGATTCTCAAACATTACGCCTTGTGACTTTATTTTGTGGGAATATGTAAAACAAAGTTTTTATGTTACACCATTACCTGCTGATGAGCTGAAAATCAGGATCACAGCTGCAGTAACTTCTACTCGTACAACAGAAGACTGTCTGCAACGCGAGGCTTAAGAATTTACCTAACGTCTTGATGTTATCCGTGGAGCAGAGAGGGTGGATATAGAAAATTTATAGCTTGGTAAGGAATTTATAAACATTTCTGAAAAGTAGGTAATTTGTAATTGTCAAAGTTTTATTATGAAATATATTGGTTTGAAATCGGGTATATTCTGTGTCTATCTTTTTGATACACACAGTATATGTAAATATATATATGTATTATAAAGGACAGAACAATGGAAAATCAGGCCGAAAAAGACATTCCGTGGACTGCTCAGCTCATGTATACGTGTGTATGTATATAAATAAATCAATAAATACATACGAGGTGCGACAATAAAGTAATGAGACTGATTTTTCTTTGTAAGATGTGGCAACCCTGCAGCTTGCGTAGGCACACCATCTTTGACCTTGGTCTATAAGCTACTTCTAGTCCATGCGGCACATTGATGCAACTGTTCAGTCGTGAGTTGTGCTGTAATAAGTGAACACGTGTTTGTGTCTCTCGTCACAGAAATGAAACCGCAAAATATTGCGCAACGGTATGCCATTTCTTTTTGTGTTAAATCGGGTGAAAACGCGACGACAACTTACGATAAGCTTCAGAAGGCTTTTGGAGAGGAGGTTATGTCAAGAGCTCAAGTTTTTCGGTGGCATAAAATTTTTAGTGAAGGCAGAACGAATGTTGAAGATGAAGACCGCAGTGGACGACCATCAACCTCACGGACAGATGTCAACTTGACCAGGGTGCCTGAAATCGTACGATCTGATCGAATATTATTCGTGAAAATGATTGCAGAATAACTCAACATCGATCGAGAAACGTTTCGTCTAATATTAACTGAAGATCTTGGTACGAGAAAGATTTGTGCAAAAATGGTCCCCAACAATCTCACACAACAACAGCGAGAAACTCGGAAAAATGTGGCAGCCGATCTGTTAGAGCAAACGGAAATCAATCCAAATTTGTTGAGCCGTGTTATTACTAGTGATGAAGGTTGGTTTTTAAATACGATCCAGAGACAAAACGCCAAAGTTTGCAACGGTGCTCAAAGGGATCACACAGACCAAAAAAAGCTCGCATGTCAAAGTCAAAAGTGAAATGCATGCTTGTGTGCTTCTTCGATTCCAAGGGAATTGTTCATAAAGAGTGGGTGCCTCCTGGACAAACACTTAACCAATATTTCTACAAATAAATTTTAGAAAGACTTCGTAAACGAGTTCTTCGTGTCCGTGCCAACATTGCTGATAATTGGATTCCGCATCACGATAATGCGCCATTCCATACTGCTCTGTCAGTACAGCAATTTTTAACCTCAAAACAAATTTCAGTACTACCACAGCCACCTTATTCACCAGATATCGCTCCGTGCGACTTTTTTCTTTTTCCAAGAGTCAAAATGGCGGTCATGGGACACCATTTTCAAACAACACAAGATGTACTACAAAGAACTGTGACGAGGGACACAAACACGTATTCACTTATTACAGCACAACTCACGACTGAGCAGTTGCATCAATGTGCCGCTTGGACTAGAAGTAGGTTATAGACCAAGGTCAAAGATAGTGTGCCTACGCAAGCTACAGGGTTGCCACATGTTGCAAAGCAAAATCAGTCTCATTACTTTATTGTCGCACCTCGTATATATATATATATATATATATATATATAATGCGAATACTATGCTATATATATATCCATTTTACAGATTGTTGTCAGTACTGCTCATTAATGTTAATTATTTTTCATTCAATATGACACGCATACCAATTCTAAATGTATTCACAGACGTACTTCGATTAACTAAAATAGTTAAAAACATAGAGTATTTTTAATTTTAATTATTTATAATCCCAAAATTAAATTATCAAGCATACCACTTTCATCACTAAATTTTGAAGTGTTGTTAAAAAGACAGTGTATTTCTTAATCATTACGTAAATTCCACCCAAGAAAGACCTAAACGGTTATTGGTAGAAATGAAAAACATGAAAACGCTCAAAAACCTTTTGCAAACAGATTTTAAGTATATAATATTGCACATAAAAAAATTTAGTTAATTAAAAAAACGACCCAAAAAATAAAGACGTGATAATAAAAATTAATTAATAGATAAATAATATTTACGAATAACGTAAAAACCTCTGTTGAGCTATTCCTATGTTTATAAAATTTCTGTGTCGTACCCTGTATTTTATAGAATAAAAGTAATAAAATACAATTGTTGTTATTTTATCGTTTTGGGTAACTCCTAATTTATTAATATTTGTAAATGTTAAGAATAATATTTACAAAAATTATAATATAACTTGTAATTGTAATTTGAGTTGTTAGATTTTCATAATGAATTACTTAAATTAATAAAATTTCAAAGAATGTAAAAAATTTGTAAAAAATGTACAATTCTAACAAATTTCTTTTAATGTTTATTTTTATGCAGAACACTGTATGTCTGTACTTTTTTTATCACTTCCTTGGAAATTTATTGAAGAGCAATTATTTATTTAAATTTCTTTAATACATCTACTTTTGTAACAGAATTTCTAATAAATTTTCTTAAAATTTTGATAATAATGTTTTTATATTTTTTATAGTTGTACAACAGTTTTGTATGTATTTCTATAATTTGTAACTAATTTTCGTAAAATTATTGCATAATGAAAGATCATTCTCAATTTAAAGAGTTTCAAATGATCGGCTGCTGCAAATTTAAAAATAATGTTTGAAGGATCACTTGCATACTGACGCAATAATAAAAATTTTCTTACAGAAAAAATTCTTAATTTAGAAAAGTATAAAAATTATCTAAAAGTATTGCAACACGAATGGCTGAATACGTAGGAACGTTCCGAATCCTATGAATCAATTTCTTTTAGTATGGATAATGTTTAAGGTATAATATTGATATTGTTATTTATTAGGAACAATATACAGAATGAGCAACACAACCGAACCCATAACGCAACCGCTGCAGAATCGGTAAGTTTTGTTGAAATGAGATTTCATGAATGACACGGATAAATCAAAATTTAAAAAAAACATAAAAAATATTTTAAATGCTGTATTTATTTACCTTATTGTTACAAAATATGTTCAAAATGACCACCCTGTTGGACATCGATGCACTTTTGTGCCCGACTGATCATATTGAGAGTCGTCTGACACAAAACGTTGTTGTCAATTGCGTTGATTTCTCGTTGAATGTTCACCTTCAGTTCATCAATATTGTGGGGATTAAATGCATAAACTCTCTCCTTTAAGTAACCCCAAGTAAAAGTTTTTAAGCAAAAATTGCAAGTAGACAACTCTGGGGAACGTGCAGGCCACCGTCCTCTGCAGTTCGTTCATTTGTGAAAGCTGCATAAACACGATTGACTGAAACGTCTGATAAGTTTTGACAAGTTGCTCCTTCTTGTTGGAAGAAGCTGTATTCTCATAACTGTATTTTCATTATCAGTTAATTGCGCAGAGAATTCTTCGAAAATTGTGAGGTAAGCTTGACAGTCCGGTTAAAAAACATTGGTTCCACTATACGATTACCGGAAATAGCACACCAAACACCAATTTTCTCACCGTGAAGTGAACGCTCAAATATCTATGAGCGTTCCTCGCCATCCAATACCTGGATAAATGAAACCATGCCTCGTCTGACATGAAATACGACATTGGGTCTATCTGTACACCAACAATGTTTTAGAGAAGCTAGTTGCAATAATCGAGTCGGGGGTTTGTCTCTCTCCTTCAATTGTTACACAGTTGTAACGCAATATGGTTTCCATTTTAATTCATGAACAATGTTACAAGATATGTATTTAACACCAGATTGTTGGGATATCTTGCGTAGTGATTTTTTTTGGACTGGCAGTAATTCTTCTTTCAATATCGGCAATGGACTGTGGAGTTCTAACGGAAGGTTGCCTATTTCGTTTTAAATTTGGAACCGAACCGGTAGTACGCCATTTTTATAACAAAATCGTGTATACTACTCTTCGCTGGGATGCTGGCATTCAGAAAATTTTCTACGAATACTTGACGTGATTCTTCAAACGATCCAGAACGAATTAGACCTCAACTATAGCTATCCTCTCCTGGATTGAATAAGGCATTTTACACAAACACAACTGCACTCACAATGCTCCACTGCAACAAAACGTGTACTTCACTGATACATAACCACCTGACAGAGAGCACACAGGGGGATACTACTGGGAGTAGTATCTGCCTATAGAACTGTTTCTTACGAGGCCCTCTGTGTGCTCTCGGGAATGTTACCGATTGACCTTATCGCCAGATATAAAACTGACAGGTTTTTAGGGAGAGCAGAAAATGAAGTCAAGGAAAACATACATAGAATCTGGCAGGAGAGATGGGCGGAGGCTGGAGTGGCTGGATGGACAAGAACCTTAATTCCAGAATTAACAGGATGGATAAACAGGCGGCATGGAGAAACTGACTATTGGATCACCCAGTTCCTGACGGGACATGGGTGTTTCAATGGTTATCTCCATAAGGTGGGAAGAAGGAATGAACCCACGTGCATGTACTGCGAACAGGACGATGATTCTGAGCATACGTTTTTAGTATGTAACAAATGGATAACTAAGACACGACGCGGGTATTCATGGAAAAACGCCGAAGGAAACCATGATTTCATGCTCAGCAGTAAGGAGAACTGGAGGAAGGTCGCTGATTACATAAAGACAGTACTAAAACAGAAGAATGAAGATGAAAGAAGTATGGGTTTCTAGTATGTTAGGTTGGGTGGACAGCCTCAGCGGTGAGAGCCAGCATGCTTAGGTGTGCTGGTTTCAATGATCCGCTGAGGACTCCTTGGGGTGTGCTGTAGGGACAAGAGAGTATTATGAAAGATCCGGGGGTCACATCACGACTTGTAGGTATGATGTGGTTCCATAGAGGACATAATAGAGAATAAAAAAATCTCAAAAGAGCCACCGGTAGGCCTGACCTGCCATGCCGGTATATAGCCGGTAGGCGGGGAGGGCCTATTAGAGTAACGGACACTCCCCTGGGTGGCGTAATACCATCAAGTCGGTCCGGCCCAGGGAAGTAGAGCGAAAAAAAAAACCACCTGACAAACGGCAGCATAAAATCAGTAGTATACATCCACTACATCAGTAGTGGATATACATCCACTACTCGCGCTAGTTGTGCGAGTCTTTCATAAATAGTGTTGGGTGCGGTTTCATTATGGGTTCGGTTTTATGTTGCTTATCCTGTATAAAGGATATTGTTTAAAGTTCATTTTTTTAAAATAATCATCTTGATCGTATCTAAATTTAAGTAAAAAAGGCACAAAACACATAATTATACATAAACCGTATAAGAATTTATCATTGCAATTTCGAAAATCTTGTCGGTAATATGGTCGACAGTAACCAGCGGAAAGTGTGGCTAAAAGATTGTTTGTATAAGAATTACGGTGATGGAGGTGATTTAATGATGCATGAATTTATTCTCAGGTGGCTGTTTAGAATCAAGAAGAAATCTTTTTCGCCTTTTTCTTATTCTGTACACACAAACTCAACAGTTAAATCTGTTCTGGTTTGCACATCCTCTGCAACCGGATAAAAAATACCTCGTTTCTCTTTTGGATGTACCTGTATGCCATTTCTGATAGTCTGTCGAATCCTTCCTGGTTAAATAAATACACCGACATCTTCTCTAAAACTAATTTGTGACAAGCATTGAGCTAGTTGCGCAAAATCGTTGATCCGAAATATAATGTCCTATCCTAAGTATCTATCAAATACGCTTTCTTGAGATCGACGATTTTAAAGGATTTTAATTTTTACGTGCGGGTTTGATGGCTATATAATGCCTTGAACCATTCCTTTGGACTCAGTAAGCGGTACCTATGTGGTATGGATTGATCCTTTCTAAAAGTCTACCTCTTTTTCTTATCACTGATCCTACTTCTCATGATGTTTCGAGAGGTTTGGCTACACAATTATTGATTTTTATTTGTAACACAACGTATTCTATTAGAAATCTATAATTATTCAGAAAAATGCGATACATACAATTAAAATAAGCATCCCATAAGAATTTTATAAAACTTATTTATTAAGATAAATAAACGTAACTTAAGTTTTTACAAAACTTGGGTTATTTTCGATATCATGATTATTATTAACAAACAAAAAAAACGGATCAGGGAAAATAATAATGAAAAAGTTTTTTTCATTTTCTAACTAAAATATATCAAGATGTCAGTCAGTAGTTTTTGTGTTAATTTACTCTTTCGACAAATAACCCGAGGAAGAAAGTCAACAATAAGAATAAGTAAAAAGAGGAGGTTTAGACAAGGAAAGAAACTTATTATTGTATTGTGGTAATATTCATTAGTAAAATTGATTCTGAAATAACATTTGCGCATTTCCACCGCTGCTCCTCTACGTATCTACCACCTCCACCTCGTCCTCCTTTTGATTCATTTCCGTTGTATCGAGAGCCGACTATCGATTATCTCCTCGTGTCATCAATAAGGTTCAAAATAGCTCAGAATGCTTTTTAGTGGGACTGTTCACGTCAATCTCCCTCCCTTGTATCATTCAAAACTGTTGTTTAAGTGACCATTCGATATGAATTCATTAATTTATGTTAAAATAACTGATGATCAAAATTTTGCATATATTTCTATTAATAGTTTTCGTAATTAAAATCTATCTACGAAATTTATAATAAAAAAAATTTACGGTGTATGCTTTATAGGACTTCATTGTGTTTTAAAATGTGTCTGTACACGAAACAACAGCGATAAGTAGTCAAACATCCAAGCTTCATGACGTCAGACACACATCCTGTCAATAGCTAACCGTGCAACTCCAATATCTTTTGATGTTATATTTCACTATAGGAGTTATTAAAAAGTACATTTGTCTGCAAATATTTTATAAATATAAACGCGTATATTATTTTTGCAATTATCTAGAAAAAAAAACTGAATACATATTTTATTGTAATAATTTTGAAACATTATTATTCTATACCCACCCATAAAAATTGCTTCGGTACTGCTTGCAAGAAATCAAGGATACCCTAAGGAAAAAACTTAATCAGTTCAACGTAAGTTAACATATGAATGTTTAATTAATTAAATAAAAATACGTAATTTCAATAAAGAAATAAAGTACAGATATTGTTTAAAAAAATTATATAGGAAAATTTAATCCAAACAATTTTTAAAAAAAATAGTAACAGATAACAGTGTTCACTTACCAAACAAACGTCACCAAAATTCTCAGAAAATATACATTTTCATTAAACTTGGTTCTAAGCACCACTAAAAAAAATATTTTCTAAAAATAATCCCTAAACAATGAGAATAAGGGAAAATATTTTTAATTTTTTCAGTCTGTTGAACGCTAAACGCTAATACTTGGCCACAATAATTACTCTTAGAAAAAGCCTGAAAAATAAAAGTAATGACTCCCTAAGAATTTAACATTATAAAGTAAAAAAATTAAAAAAAAAAAAAGCAGAAGTAGCCAAAAAAGAACCTCAACTATAAAATATCTCATAGTAGATAGATAACAATAGATCTATCGAAGAACTAAATTATTTTTATTATAAATAAAAATGAAGAAAACCATACGACGTCCAATGACGGAATAAGTACTTCTAATGACTAAATTGTATTTTTAATGTGACTTAAAGATTTTTTAATTGGAGTTTACTTATACAACAAACAGAGATTAGATAAAGAGTTAGGTACCCAATTCATAAAAATCGAATTTTTAAAAAAATATTATAAAAACTAATATTCAAACATATTTACTAATTTTATTTACAAATGTGATGTTTAATCATTCACTTTTTTAGTATCAATGTTGCACTATCTCTGTTTAGTTCAGTTTAATATAGTCTGAATTTATTTAAAATTTTTTACTGATATTAATTTTCATTTATACTGACTTTATAAAGATATTTACTTTTAATTATTACTTGTTGAAATTATTTTAATTAAAATATTTTTAATTATTATTTCTAATAAATAATACCTATTCTTGTAATTTAAGCAATTACTCATTCTATAGACATAATTTTTTCTACAGAAATATACATATTACTTAGTTCGGTTTTAAATTTCTTTTATGTAGAACCAAACCTGAAGAGTTTTAGACGATGTTGTTTTTTTTTCTGTTTAAATAAACAGGAAATACTACAGACTTATTCATTCGTAAAGTTCAAAATAGTTAAGGAAATGAACTGGCATTCTATGTATGACTAAAGTTTACTAAAAGTTTAAGTTTACTATGAATGATTAAACGACCAGAAATACGAATTCTGAACAATTACAGTGCGCTCTACGTATATATATATATATATATATATATATATATATATATATATATATATATTCAAGAATACTTGAATTGTAACTGCTAATAGAACGCTACTAAGCGTCTGTGACAATTAATAAACAGAAACTCTTAAATCAATACGTCAAAAAGAACGTTAAGACTAGTGGATCGCCATTTGATGCGTTCTGTTTCTGAAAGGGTTCGAACGAAATCTGAACAACTCCCGAGACGTTCAATACGAGGGTTCGACGGATGCGTCTTATCTCGGATCGGCTTGATGACGAAATGAATTCTCATGTGACAACCACGGGAGGTTACGATCAATAACTTTTACTAACACGAACGAGAGAATTTCAGCGTCTATTTAACAAATTCGCTAAAGATCCGAATCCATTTACAACCAGGGAAACGATTTATCGTGTCCGTCGAATATCCGATCTTTAAATTTATCGATAAGCCTTTCTACAATACAGCATGAATTTCAAACAATATATTAAAAATAATTCCATTTCTTTCAACACGATTTTGAAC
This sequence comes from Lycorma delicatula, assembly GCF_047948215.1. Taxonomy (NCBI): domain Eukaryota; kingdom Metazoa; phylum Arthropoda; class Insecta; order Hemiptera; family Fulgoridae; genus Lycorma; species Lycorma delicatula. The sequence goes on along the minus strand of NC_134456.1, from coordinate 49,543,730 downwards.
TTTTGATTTTTATTTTAACTTTTTTCCAAGAGGTCTCAAATGAAAGATATTTTGAGATGTTCAGAAACTTGCAAAAAATGAACAGAACCCCAAACGGTTAAAAAATGCACTGTTTAATATTCTGGTGAGGAAGTGATATCACAATCCACAGCATAATAAACACTTTTTTTTTTAAATTTAATATGATGGCATTATAATTTTTATTGGTAACAACGATATGACCAAAATAAATATTTGCGGTATCGCAAGTGCTTTATAATAAACCTTACACTTCGATTGTTTTGACTTAATTATATAGTTTTCTTATTATTTAAAAATTACATTTTGAAAATTTACTTATTTATTAATTTTTTACTTGCACCAAATTTAATAATACACCAATATGGATGCACCATACAATCTACATTGTGCTAGTTTACCAATTCTGCTTCAACAAGCAGTTAATCGGATACAAACGCATGTATTCTTTATTTTGAAAGTGGGAAATTTTATTAGCATCACTGTTTCAAATCCTGACTTTGGGTACTTCAACATCTCATACACTTCATATAGACATTATCATCTCTCTCAAAAACAAAAAACTGAACTGTAACCGGATTATCGGCTGAAATATAGTAATGGGAAAATTTTTCTTCAGAAACTTCATCAAAAATAAATGGCATACCGATCAGCAAGGTAAAATTTTCTACAGCAAACGGATAACAAATATCACTCGTTAAGACGGCTCCGACCAAAATCGGGAAGTGTTAAAAGAATAAATCCAATTGTCATTCATTATTTCAGTAACTAAATTTACAGTGAATTTTTTTTATAACGTAAGGTTTTACGTGGTTCTACGTTTATCCACTGACTCGATAACATAATATTAATTCAATAATTTCTGTTATAGCAATTATTTTCTTTTAATTTTTTTTTTTACACAAAATACTAATAGTATTTCAGTATACAGTAATACAAATATATCAAACACAAACGGAAATATTAAAAAAAAAAAAACAAAAAAGAAAAAACACTCAAGTAAAATATCTAACAAAAAAAATCCAGGTTACAAATGATTTTTTCAAAAATACATCAAAACATCTAATGAAAGAATAAATAAATAATTTCTATTATTAAAAGAGAAAATAATGAAAACCATAATCGTATGAAATTATTTTGTTACGGTGGACAAAGTTGAGTAACCAAAATGGAATTTTTTTAAATTGTAAATTCAAAATATTCAAGTCGTGTTTATGAATTTATTTCTGACATGAATTATTTTCCCTTCCACTGGTCTTCAGTACCAACATTTTGAACTACTTTAAGAAAACTTCCTGTGACCTAATTCAAATTTATTTACGTACTCGTATTTAAAATTATATTTTAATGATTTTTTATAAATGATAAATGTTTTTAACTTTTATAAAGATCACAGTTATTATGAAAGAAAGAGCTATATTCTATACCAAATCCCACTAAAACCTTAATGGGTTTATAGAATACAATTAAGAGGACAAGCGAATAAATTAATTATACGATTAACATATTCCACGTACCGAATGATTTCAACCTGAAATCATTCTAATGATTTCAGATTGAAATCAATGTAAAATACCAAAACAAAAAAGAAAGCCATCCTAAATTTTTAGTGCTCATTAACAGACTTCACTATTAGTGAAGACTGGTCCAGGTTGAACAGATTAAATCACATGTGACCTTCTGTTAAGAAAGATGAATAACTCATTTTGCTTCATTCTATTTAAATTAATGTCTCATACATTTTTTCACGATCCATTGTTTTGATGTATCATAATTTTATCATATGTAATTACTGTCATTACTTTTTTCCTTTATTATTATTATTATTATTTTGATTTATTGTTCTATTTATCAATAATCATCATTATTCCGTTATTGTTTATCGTTGTTTCATTAATTCATTCATTTTTCTAATTTTATAAAATTGTAAAGTTTTATTGGAAGAAATATTGCTAGACTTTCTCCAACTAATTTGTTTCCTCATCTGTATATTTACAGTATTATACAAAAACCACTTTAGATAAAATTAATAGTTAAAAAATTATGTGTTTTTTTTAATAACAACGTTACGAAATCCTACACCATTTATTGAGATTACTTTTCAAGCAGTATAAATTTACCTTAAATATAAAAATGTTTAAAAACACACTTCAAAATTACATGGGAAATGTATTTCCCGTTTTTTTCGTCAATAAATAGAAGAAACCAATTATGGGTGATACTATTCATAATTTTAAAATACTGTTTTGGGGAAAGCAAACAGATATCTATTTATTACCTCAATTGGTGCGTTTCAAACAATCTCAGTTCCGTCGGCTTGGAGAAAACGGCTTACACCGTCCGACTTGTGTCGTTTTAACATGCCGTATACATACATTATACCACTGGAGCGATGGAAACGAATCATTCGATACTTACTTCATGTAAATCGATACAGCCGTTCTTAAGCTGCAAAGCCATGAAAACAAACATAAAAAATAGCATATTGTATCTATTAGCAAGGTAAAATTATTTATTAGAATAAATTATCATTTACTACTGCTTATTTATTTCTCCATTTCACTACGTTGACCGCTTTCGAGATCACAGCTTAGTCAGAACGTAAAAACATTGAAATTTCCGATTAAAAACATATTTAAAAAGTTTTAAATACAGAGCGATATGTTTACCATCTCAGTCTCAGAAGTAAAATGAACTGTTCCGCTATTTCATTCTGTAGCAGAGGCAATAGAACTATTATTATTATTATAATTGTTTTTAACATAATTTGAATATTATACTAACATAAACTTAAATACAATAACCTCGCCCTTGGATTTGTCGAGTATGAAAATCAAGATCTCGCGAGTATAATTTAACATCTATAAATTTACTGATGATTAAAAGTTTACTGACTTTCATTTAATATAATTTCTCATTTTTAAAGTTATTGTGTTAAAAAAATTTGAATTTACATGTAATTTCATGTGAATTTAAAGATGTAATTTCAATATCGGTATACCTAATACGTACACCACACAATGTTAAATTTACATTAATTTATGTTTAAATTCTTTTGTAGGTATCTTAAAAAAAATCATTGGGATATAATACAACCATGTAGTTACAACAATGAAGATGAGCAAAACTGAAAGAAGAAAGAAAAAAATAACAATGCAAAAAATGGATCGTTTACTTTTTGTCGTTTCTTTCTTTTAGAACATCAGTTAAATAAAGGAAATTTGTGGAACACATATTTCACAAGCATTAATTAAGTTTTTTTTTTTACAATAATACCAGAAAAACACAATAATACTTGAAATAAAAAAATATTATAACAATTTATTGTTCGAAAATACCTACAACCCAACAAAAATGCAGCACAGTACGAATGAAGTGGTAAAAGCTGACACCACGTTTAATACTTTTTGAACGTAAATGGTGTAGACGTAACGAAGATGTGTTTAACAATAGATCGCCAAAGTTAAATAATGGTGTGTACAGTACCACCAGTTCCATTTCATTCTCTTGGCGTTTATTAATCGTTAATGATTATAACAGTCGATGTGACATAAAAAAGGTGTAAAGTATATTTATGAACTTTCCTGACATATGGATAGAGGTTCAAATTTAACTCCTATTGAAATGAGGATAGAAATAGGGTAAATAATGAGGATAGTAATACTTTTATGATCTTAGTTTACATATATATATATATATATTTATATATACAGAAAAATTTACAATTTATGTAAACCAGTCAAAAATTATGAAAAATCACACAAACTCAAATTTTTGCTAACGTATCATAATATATTTGGTAACTCATAATACTTAAATTCAAAGAAAAAAAATTATTTCCTACCCTTGATAACATTAAACATTTTCCCGTTGTTAAAATTTTATTTAGAAAAAATAATTTAAAAAATAATAATTGTATGGGTCGTTCATACTTAAAAAAATTTACACTAAAATTTTACAAATATAACTTATTCAAATTTACAGGGATAATTTGGCATAAATTATTATAAAAACACAAGTATTTAAATGCTCATTAGGTTTCATAACCACATTGATTGTAAGCGATCTAAAATAAATGAAAAGTCACTGCTAAAAAAACACAGCCAAGAATAACAAACTTCTTAAACCAAGCTTAATGAGAAAGTGAGGAATGAAGGGATTTCTCGATTAACTTCTTCATTGACCCGAATGTACTGCTTTCTACATCGCTCAGCTAAGCCTGCAGTAGGAGACTTATATGCGTCGCAACAATATACGAGTATTTATTTATTTATTTTTTTTTTTTTTGAGATGACGGGCATTGAATTATTTGGTTATTTTGCCTTATGAAAATGGGAAAATTTTAGCGTATGAAAAATGCCATGCCTAACTGGGATTCCAGGGAACCCAGGACCTGCGAAGACGTTACCACTCCGCCATGGGTTAAGACTGGGACAGAAAATATAAAACAACAAATGTATGTACCTTTCTCTCTTGAGAAATTTTGAGGCCTATACTCTAACTTAGTAGTAGAGGACTAGTAACTTAGTAGAGGAAATAAGTATTTAACATCAACATAATATTTAAAGTAATATCGTTAATTTCAATGGTAATTCAGAGAGTATTTTATTTTTATATGCTAAAAACTACGTAAGAGTAAAATTTTATTAAATCCAACTACTTTCAACATCTTAAATATTACTCCACCTCTCAAAGTTTTAACAGAATCACTACCCAGAATGTGTACTCCATACCAAATTTAATGATTGTATATAAACTAGCTTTTTTAGGGATACACCACAAAATAAACGCCAAATTATAACATAATCCAAATCATATTAATGTACTCTTATATAAAATTTTATAAATCAGATGTTTATGTTCCGTCTAAGAAATTCAAAATTTTAAGTAATAATAAAATAACGGGTAGCCATTTTTTTTATCGATAAGAATATTTTCTTTCCTTAAATACCATAATAGCCGCAAAATAAAAAAAAAATACAAGTTTCTTATAGATTTAAATTCAGAGGAAGCATTTTTTCCCGTATGTGCACAAGCGCGTGTACCTTCTCCTTTATTAATCATACAAAATATTCTTGTTTTATTTATTTAAAAAAAAAGGGTAAATACATTAGTAAAAAAATAGGTTTATACCCGAAAAAGAGCAACTTTTCAAATCACGTGAAAGCTATTTCCCCACGTGTCATTCATGAAACGCGCTTGTCCAATTTTTACGTTTTAATAATACTCGTTAAATTTTTATACTAGTCGTAGCAGTTTGTTTGAATGCGATTAAATAATAACAATAATAGTAAACCTAAACAAATATTTGCTGTCTTTTTTCTTTTCATTTTTTTTATAGACCCACTTATCTTTATTATTCGTAATAAACGCATCGAGCATTATAAGTTACCTCGGTGGGAGTCTCGATCTTATTCCCTTCTATTCTTCTCGTAAAGTTATTTTTATCAGACGGTTTATAGGCGCAGACGCGCCTCCAGCGACGGTAATGATGCTGTATATGATAATCCCAGTCAGTAAAATATGGAAATAAGGCAGTTGAGACTTCACTCGGCCGTATCCTGTTACTGTGTAGACGACCCGCTCTGTAATCTTCTTTTTTCAAAGGCGGTCCGGTGAAGAAGAGAGAAGAGGCTTATACTTGCGTCACAAGCATATCAATCAACGAAGAACGTACGTGATAACAGAACGGAACTGGAAAAGGGAAGCCACCGAAGTCGTAGTATAATTTGTCTTTATTTTTATTATCCTGATACTTTTACTGTATAATAGAAAGAAAGTAATGCAATTTATGAAAATATGAATTTTTTATTTTTCGATGATTGAAGAATTAGTTAAAAAATTCTGTATGCGTGTTGGCATCTATTTGTTCTTATATTTAATGTATGATTAAAATCACAATCTTAAAAGTCGGTACGGGTGGCATACTATTCAGCTGAATGTTCTATGAAACTTTTGAAAAACTAGATAAGAGGTGAAAGACAATAAGAGGTATACTGCTATATCTTTGCAGAGGGTTGGACTACAAGAAAGTCAATTCATGTATGCATTACAGTTAAAAAAAAATTCGAGGCTATTGAACATTTTATGGAAAAAGTTAATATAAAACATTTCCATCCATAACAATTTAATTCACAAAATTCTTATTTTGTAAATTTTGACTTATAAATAGTTTTTTTATAATTATTTCTGTGAGAGATCATCGGAGCGAGATTAGTTTTAAAGTTTTATAAAACGCTAGGGAATAGATTGTTTAGGTTTCTTAAACTATATTATTTATTCAAATTGCCCAAAATAAATCATATAATAAGTCATTGATATGTTTTCAATTTCGGATTATTCTATTTTAGGACAGAATACCTTAGATCGCACAGCGTCAAATTTGTAGAATATCTACAACATTTTACTATTTAACAATCAGTCTAGAACATTTCTTCCCAGTATAATAAAAAAATAAATAAGTAAACCTAATTGTAAATTATTTTATTTTACTCTCTGAACAAATGCTAGGAAGGTTCATGACATCTCTGTCTGACATGTGTGCATGTATGCGCTCGCGCGCGCGTGTGTGTGAAACATACCAAAAAAGGAATTATTTTTTATAAAAATAGTCCTTAAAATTCTTTATTTTTTTGTTTAGTTATCTTCTGACAATCTGTATTGCTACATATCTGTAGTAAAATAAATTTGCCGGACCCCGTTTAGGTCATTACGTTTTTGGTTCGTTAAAATATTATACAAAAGTGTAACTAGCAAATTTTGTACTAACTCCCAGATTCACTCAACCTTCATTTAAATGTGAAGAACTCAGAAATTTAATATATCTCTTCTCTTCTCTTTGTTTTATTACTATAAATTTATGGTAATTTTTTTTACCATAAGTTTGGAATAAATTAGTAAATTTAGGAGGTAAATAAAGCAACACGAACGGGTTAACGAAAAACATTTTAACATATTTTTGCGTAATAATTTATGATAAAAAGGTACATACCTCGGTTAATGAATATTATTTTTTTATATAATTGATGGCCAATTGAAAAGGTTAGTGCTTTAATTTATTTATTTGCAATGTTCTCCTTAGACTGGGAAAGAGGTCTGTCATCTTTCTCAAATGAAAAAAAAATGACTGCCACAATTAAAAACTCACAGATTGATAGTGGACTATTTAAAAACCTGTTATGATATTCTAATGCGTAATGAAATAATTGTTTACGGATCGGCATATCTCTAAATTAGACTAAAAGAAAACATGACTCAATGCCAAAATTTGCTTCTAAATTATTAATAATATCTATAACAACAAAAACAACAAACAAAAAGTATTATATTTCGATTTATTTATTTTTGTATCCGTACCGGTATAATATTTCACACATTCAGCCTTGGAATAAAATACTATTTCATCCAATTCTATCCTCACGGCAATTCTGAAGTCCTTGGTAAAAAGACGAACAATATTAATGGATAACAGTATTACATACCTTGTTTTCATATACAGTCATCGGTAAATAAACATGAATTTAATAATTCAGGTGTAATGTAGGTGAAAGTCAAAATTTTTTTAACACGTACAATATTATGAAATTTATTAGTTTTAAAATATACAAGGAGGGTAAAACTTTGAACGGTCTAAATATTTTGCGGTTTTCACTCTTAAATTTATTCTTTCTAATATTTCTTTAACTTCAGCTGAACCCCTTCCCATAAGGAAAACAGGGATATGTTAAATATCCAGTAATGAGTATAACTATCACAATGTGTGGAGATGGAAGGGAGCAATTTATTTCTTATAAATTAAATTTTTGGTTTTCACGTGAAAATATCATCCTGCATAACTGCCAGCAATTTCATTACAGAGAATTCAGTTTCTACTATGAATGTTCCGACCGAGACGTTTCATCAAAAACTGATATATTTTAAAAATGAGCATATTCATTTATTTTCACGAGTCTACGCCTAATATTAACCGTTCTACTTTTTTCATCAATGATAAGAAATTAATTCAGTAGCGTTTGGAAAAATGCAAAACTAGAAGGAGATTCAAACCCAGAGGTTTCCTGATGAAAATATTCCCAATCTGCTACGGAAAATGAGAATATGATGTAGAACAGGATATACATTATATAGTCGGAACGATGGTATTGATACAAAATAAATCTAGTCGGTCGTAAAATATTTTAGTACACATGTTGAACCGTCATATAAAAAATAATTTAAATTTAAATTACTTTAAGAAATACATTACTCATTGGTTCAATCCGTCATAAAAAATGGTAGCTGTTAATAATAAAATGCACTGGCATCCTACTCGAATAAAAGAAATTCCGTACGTACCTAAAGCATTTATAGCAATACAAAATTATAGTCCAGTTCGTTGTTAGGAGCGCTTGAAAATTTCGCAACGGAAATTTATTTATACATTTATTTTTTTATGTATAATAAATTACATATTTATGGTCAACAAATAACAAATCCATAACAAAATCACTCGAGTACTGAGATAAGCGACGCAAATTAAAGAAAAAAAAAAACCTAATAATTACCCGTAAATTATACGAGTTATTTTATATAGAGCCTCAGGCTACTTTATCTGACTGCACAATATTCACAAAGGCGTTGCATAATGCTCACACATGTGAGCCCGTTCTCGTTTAGTATGAATTTTATATTTCATTTTGTAAAATCATTAACAAAGGTGTATAATTAAAAAATTAATATTTTATTTACTTGTCATTATTCATTTTTATAAATCACCTAATTTAAATCTGTCAGATCTATCGTAAATGGATAAATTTAACCTATATAAAATGTAACGATTTATTTATATAAATTCTCTTTGTTGTTTACTAAATTAATTTATTAAAAATATAATTTTATACAGCGGTATTTATATAATAATTCTATATTATTTTACTGGACAATCAATTAACCCTCTGAAGAATTTAATTAACTCTAATTTAATGTTTATACAAATTATTATATTTTATAATATAAATATATATATTAATTATATTTTATAATTTATATTTTAGACTACGGCATCAGCTGTTGGGGAGGAACTTATGTAACAAATTTAGATTCCATAATCAAAGTCCAAAAAAGATTCGTTAGAATGATAAGTAAAAAAAGAACTACGGATCATTCTTTGCCAATATTTAGGGGATTGTCTATATTACCGCTACGTTATTTATATGTTTATAAAGTAATGAAAATTTACTTTATCAGAAGTGGTCATAGTGATAGTATGATAACCGAGTACGAAATTAGAAGTAAAAGAATGTATATGTCCCCAGAGCAAATAAGACGAGTTATATGAAGTTCTTTTCAAGTACTGTCCCTAGATTGTATAACATACTTCCTAATGATAGAAAGACGAGTAGGAACCTAAACACTTTCTTAAAGCTGTTAAGACAATGGCTAATTAATATTGATGACGCTGAAAGTATGTTCCATGTAATTACATGATTTATGATTATATATATAATAAATTATAATGCTTTATACTAATGGTCTAAACATAATAATAGATTTTTTACATATATAACTTAATGGGTAGCACTGGATGAAAGTTTTATTAGTATACATAAATATTTGACGACAATTGAACTTCTCTATACTTAACTGCAGAAAAGATAAGTTTCCGCCAAAGTAAATCATGAATTGAACAATAAAACTGTTATAAAACTGAAGTTATAAAACTGTTTCCTTTTTGTCCCCTTACTCTAACTAAACAGATTAATATAAAAGGGATGGTGCCACGAAAGGGCAAGACCCTTGTGGACACCTAATCTTTCAACTTTTACAAAACCCAGTTCTGATTATAAATCATATAAATTAAGTATAATTAAGTTAAGTAATAAATATTAAATTGTATTATAAAACAATGTTAAATTAAGTATGATTAATTTAAGTTAAGTAATGAATACTAAATTATATTATAAAGCAATGTTAATATTGGTTCTAGACTATGAGTAGATAACCTTAGAGTACAATTATAATTAGTTTAGGACTCCATTAATTATTGATTTTGTAAAAGTAAAAGAAATAAAAGAATTTGAATTTTTTGAATTTTGAATAATTAAAATTTTTTCGTTATTTTTATTAATTTATCTACTACTGTATTAATTTATGCCAATTTTAAGGATTTCAATTTAAAATAAATTCTATCATTTCATATCTCTTCAAACATTTGTACGATTAAATAATAATAATAATTCTAAATGATAATCCTTAACAAATTATAGAAATTTACTAGCGTTATGTTTATTGTGATAGTTTTTCTGAAAAATAATACATAATTTTAAACTGCGATTATTTTAAACCGGATTTGAATATTTTTAATGTAGAATCTAAAACTTGAAAAAATTTGATAATCAATATAATTTTTGTAACACAAAAACCCTCTCTTTTGAAAAGTTCGAACTAAAAGTTCTGAATTCATAATGTGATTAAACATAATTATTTTTGTGATTTTCAATCTTTAAAGCAAAAATATTTCGTCAGAAAAGTTTATAAAAGTCCTGCAGGGTATTCTGGAGAGAAAAAAAATTGGTGGCTAGATATGAAGCTTTGAAATGTAGACGGCAGGTGATACATTAAATAGCTACCGGCAACAAGCATGGCAATTCCTGAGGTATGCCTCATCCAATTATCAGACTTGATTTACTGGTTCCTCCAGCCACCTAACCTCTCGGATTCGCTTAACGTAACGGACTTGTGATTTGTTCCAAAGAACTGTAATCAATATAAATTTCTGCAAGAACTGCAAATAGATTACACAATAATTAATTTAATTATTAAAATGAATTAGACTATAATTATTGCCCGAGTCTTTAGTCAAGTAATGATTGAATACACTCACATAGGTTAAATATGTCAACAAAATATAAATAACTGACCTATTTAAAAAAATGTTAAATAAGGAACTCAGCGATAACTTTCCATCAAAAAGATAGCTTAATTCTTTATTCTACAAACGGCTAGTTATGTATGAAGGATAAAGAGCTACGGGTTTACCCGATATGCACTTCAGCCCAGATAGACCTTACAAACCGATCGTATAGGAAATTGTAACCGGATGATTGGTTCGGTTCATAGGCAGCGTGCATTGGAATATCACCACAAAAATACCAGTTATGTAATTCGTATATAGTTTTCCACGTCATTGGCATGATCAACGACTAGCTAAAAAGAAAAAAAAATTCATCCGAAATCAGCAAAGGAAAACCCGTAGTAATATCCGCAAAATAATTCGAACATTTAAGTGAAAGTATTCAACTTAACCAGAAACGTAACATTATGGTCTTTAAATAAATCACAACCTAAACATTAGCCTTAAGTTTTACTTCTCTTCATCGGGGGAAGATATAAACTTTAATAGGGAATGGATCTACTTTGCAACGAGCACATGTTACCCTTAATATTTAAACTGGGATCGCTCAAAATCAAAATGGATCTTTACTCTGACCAATCAGAAAGAGAAAGCGAAAAATACTGGCGTCAAGTACTTACAAATGTAAGAATCGCACAAACTGTAAGCGAAAGAATCGTAACTAACGACTAGCAGGAGAATTAGAAATCTAATATCAGGAAAACGTTTATAAAAATATATTTTTCACAGTTGCCTGAAAAACTTAAAAGACACAACAAGCCGTATGCTAGTAACAATGTTACCTTCTCATCATTTAGTACTTGGTTCGACTCTAATGCAGAGTAATCCACACAAATATCTAAAGACAAAACCAGTCGGATAATTAATTAAAAATGACAATCATAAATCATTCATCCAAATGATATGTAGGGTCATAAGCTTAAGCGATTAAAAAAAGAATCTAACCAGCATAAATGTCGTACCGATTATTAAGCTCAACTACAATGAAGTTTCCTATTCTGCAAATCTAGAAAGGTATCGTTTGTATTTTTTTACGAATAAAAAGCAAGAAATCTAGCTTTCATACAAATTTCACGTGAGCACAAAAAATTTTGTTTTTTAAGACCGAAGAAATAACACTGTTTCAAGACTATATAAAGCCAACCGTGAAGGAAGGATTCCCTTCCTTCACGGTTATAAGAGAGCTTCCCTCTCTTTATTTCAAATGGAACCAAGTCAGTTGTTCAACGGATACTACGAGGGTTGTCTGAAGAGTTTTGAGCCTCAACATGAAGATGGTAGCACTCGTCAACAAACGTTAGGGAATGAATTCACGGATGCGTTGAAAGGTACTCACTAAAATTTCAGCCATTTTGGACGCTCATTTGTTGTTTGATAATCGTTTGAGTAAGTCATTGTGCGTGTTTTTGTAAAAATGGAAAAATCACTATCCTGCCGTAATTAAATACTTGAATTTGAAAGGCAATACGCATACGCAAATTACAACCGAGTTGGACGCTGCTTGTGGGGACTCTGTCCCATCATTTGCCACCGTCAAAAATGGGCAGTTGAATTTAAATATGGTCGTACCAGCTCTTTTTTCTCCCTGCCTCCCAGAACCAGACCCACAAATAAGCATGAACACGGTTCCAGGAGGTGCCTTTGCCTCTAGTCCCCAGAGAGGGAAATGCCAGACCCGGCTATACCGTTCCCGGCCTTCATCACCCGGCAACCGAGACTCGGTCCTTTGTGCTTCGCCTCTAACGGGGACACCACCCGAGGGACGGCCCCGCTGAGACTCAGTCTTTTAGCTCAGGGACTCGAGAGTCCCCGCACTTCATCACCACCGTCCACCCGTGCAAGCACGGGCGAACGGCAGCTCCGTACGGAGCTGTCCCTCACCCCCTTGCTTCCCGATACTTCAGTTGCAGTATTCCTGACACAAACCCCGTCGTAGTGTCGAAGTCCACCGAACGTCGTAACATCGTCCGAAGTCGATGGACTAACGATGGTCCCCACCTCGAGATGCCCAGTTACGGCAGTACAGTCGCGGCGTTCCTCGGCCCACTGCGGGCATTGGAATATCATGTGTCCCGGCGTGTCTAACTCCCGACGGTAGGGCAGAACGGGTATTCAGCTCTTCTTCGTCCACACAGGTATGAACGAAAGACCCTCTAGCCGGTCAGGAATTGTGTCAGCCAGAATCCCAGTTCGCCAAACTTCCTCTCGGCCCACGGCTAAATGTACGTGATAAAACTATGCGTCCACCTCCCTTTCGTAGATGCATCCCACCTGGCTTGCCAACCCCTGTAGACAGTTCTGTTGGTATTGTTCTTAGACACACCCTGATAAATTTTCGCACGAGCCGCCACCAGCTGCTGAAGTGGCGGCATCCCAGTCACCACCAGCACCGCCTCAGTCGAAACAGAGGCGTATGCCGCCGCCACCTTAAGAGCCATACGGCGCTGTACTCCCCCCACAAAAATTGGTACTTTAACAGTACCAATTTTTGCAGATAACAAGTCACGGGTATAAGTACCGAACCAACCGGGTTGGTCTAGTGGTGAACGCGTCTTCCCAAATCAGCTGATTTGGAAGTCGAGAGTTCCAGCGTTCATGTCCTAGTAAAGCCAGTTATTTTTACACGGATTTGAATACTAGATCGCGGATACCGGTGTTCTTTGGTGGTTGGGTTTCAATTAACCACACATCTCAGGAATGGTCGAACTGAGACTGTACAAGACTACACTTCATTTACACTCATACATATCATCCTCATTCATCCTCTGAAGTATTATCTGAACGGTAGTTACCGGAGGTTAAACAGGAAAAAGAAAGGGTATAAGTACCGGGAGGCAAGGAGATTAATGAATATTTATCACAAGTCAAAGCATTAAATAAATAAATATGGAAATCAATTCCATACGGCTACAGGCTATAGGCTACAGGGTCCAGTGCTATGGCTTTGTGTAACAGCCTAAAGGTCAGTGCTATAGGCTTTTTTACATGATGCCTGTACGGTGACCGCGGAGTCAAACGTCACTGACTAATATTCACAAAAGGTCACTTTTCACCCAGAATTTTACGTGCTGTTGGCTGATGGTTGGTATATAGTGGATAAAATTTCATATTAGAGAAATTATATTATGCAAATATAAATGTTAATAGAATATTACTCTCCTCCAAATACTAATATCAAAATAGTTGGTTAATCAACCAAATTCGTAGCCAGAAGGAGCGTACTATGATATCGAATAAAGAATTACTAAAATTTTCCAATACACGCAGTTTGATAAAAAATTTATTGTGTACGTATCGAAAATCCTAAACATTACTTCGGGCTTATAATATATTCAAATAGAAGAAATATTCTATTAGACTTTAACGGTACTTCCAAACGTATTCATAAAAACTTAAAATCTTCCATTATTTATCAATTTAAGTGCTCGTTTAATACGGCTAACATCAAAATTCTTCTTTGAAAATATTTCCACCTGAAATCTGCTAACACGGGATATTCATCTCGTAAATGTACAATATATTCTTTTTTTTCTCATATTAAAAAAAACAAGGTTTTATGTAGAATATAAACAATATGTTTTACGACGTTCTTGTATGTTATTGTAAATGTTGATATTGCAAATATCTGAACGTATTCTTCATTTTTTATCCTTATGAAACCCCAATTCTTGATCTTAGTTCAAAAATATTACCTCTCTAGAGAAGGTCGTTCAAAGCTGGGATCGAAAAAGCTATGTTAAACAAGTTTTGAACTCTGCTTTTATTTTAAAGGTAAAAGTTACGCCTATGGTTTTCTATTCATTCGAACGTTCATATTAGTCAAAAAAAATTTCTTGTATTTAAAATCAAAATAAATTTTCTCTATCCGCGAACTACATTCGCGGATAAAATAAATATACGAGTGTATGATATCATTTAAAACATGTTATTTCAGCTGTTTTATAAATTAAGTAACAAATCGGTATTAATGAAATTTGATGCTCGCTCATGAGCAAGTAACATCAAATCAAATTAAATCTAGTTAAATAATATGTTAAGAAATTTGTTATGTAAATCAACAGCGATGTGGAAACTAAGTAAAGGAAGAATAATTGTATATTAAGAAACATCCTCAAACCGAACAAAATAGCGTAGTAAAGGCAGGATATTGTGTGCACCCAGCGGAGATAGAGTAAACGAGAGAGAAATATTTCTTGGTTATCATTGTGTACATTTACTACACGAAGTACCACAGCTGTGTTCGGGAACGTAAGAATCTGTATAACGTCATTTGTTGAATGAAACAAACAATAGTCTATATTTTGAAGACCTGTCATTCCATTGCAGAAATTAATATCCAGATGTACAGAGCTCTAAAAGAACTAAATTTTTAATCACATATTAATTCAAAGAACATGAAAAGGCAGCAGAAGAGAGAACGAAGAAAACCAACCGGTATATAGACGAATAAGTTTATATTCTACCGCACGCGTGCTCTCAGAGAAGAAACATTTAAGCAATTAATTAATTGATTAATCGCATTTAATTAACTAATTAATCTTATAATCCATTGGTTATTATAACCAATTAATTAGCTAATTAGTCTGCACGGTCTAGCACAAAGTGAATGAAGAAGAACAATATGGAAAAATAAATCTATTACAAGTAAAACATCACTTAAACTAAAATTTTTTCGCTATATTATTTAGAATACGCTTTATTTAATTATATTTTTGTAGTTTCATTGGAAACTGAAGTATATTGGTCGATTACTTGAATTTGTTTGTCTACAAATCGCGTAAGAAAAGATAGCTAACAAATCAAATTTAACAAAATTTCGAGGTTTGCCCTAATCACCCTGAACGAATTTTAAATTTATCTCAACTTAAAATATTTAAAGAGATCAATTTAAATCTTAACGCTACAAGATTTTTTACATTTACATTGTCCGGGTGCATTTTAAAAAAGGTTTTGTAAATTATTAAAGTTCTACAACATTTCACGTCGTTTTAATAGAATTTAAAATTGAACTCTTACTCTGTAATAAAACTTAAAATTTTCATAATTCTTACGATCTTATTTATTTAATTTGTTATAAAAAAAATTGATTTGTAAATAATCTGTTACATTAGCTGAAAAATTAGAAGAAAAAAATATGTGCCAATTTATTCTTAACGTCACTTAAAACTTAATTTAAAAATTTCACTTCAAATAACAGTATTTTGGGATATTCAAATAGAAAGTGATTTTTTTTTTAAATAAAATTTGGCTACCTGCCTTTGTTATAAAAGATAAAGAAGTGGACTCATTACAACTAACATTGATAAAGTTTTAAAATTTACAACTGTCCTCTCTTGATAACGTTTCATTTAGAAGAAAAATACTATTAAAAATTCAAGACTACTGATTGGAAGAATGAAAAATTAATGAAGTGATTCTTTATTGAGGTTGTATTACCTACTAAATCAAAATTAAAAACAGAAAATTGTCTCATGGTAACAGGAATTAAGAGACAAACAGTTATTTTTAAATGAATCCTATTACATGAAATAGATGAAAGTTAAAAATAATTATAAAAATAACGTTTTCACGGTAAGGTGGTTTTTTGAAATCTTTATTCAATTTTTGTCTTTCAAGAGTACTTCCAAGGAAAGTTTCCTTATTAAAAAAAAAAGCACCAATAAAATTTTCATAAGTACCATACCCTTTGAAACATATCACCCCCTCCACCATTTTTTTTCATTTAATAAAATGAATCCTAATGAAAAATAATTTTATCGTTTAATGAACGTAATTTAAGATATCTTTTGGTATAATCAACGCTCTTGCACACATATACATACAACCATAAAGAATTTTACTCGAGATTTTTATATTTTTGGCCACAGGTGATCTCAGAAAAATCGTGTGGTCATCTTTTAATCAACTTTCCCCTTTTGTATGTCACATCAGCAGGGAAGAAAATATTAACTGGCTAAAACTTAAAAGCCCAGCAACTATTTAATAAATATTTGTGAAATTTTTACCGGATTATCTCACGTCTTCAAAAGAAAATAACACGTTTTTAACTACCTAACAACTGAACAAGCATTTTAGTAAAACATTTATACAAAAAAAGAATAAAACAAAAAGTACAATTTAAAACAATCTTTTTTAAAAATCCGATCGAAATCAGAAATAAAAAATTTCCTTCAAATATTGTATTTAATTTTATTTTTCCCTTACAGCTGTCATGAAAACGATTTTAAGTGTATAGATTACAAAAGATGAGAACCGTTTTGGAAATTTCACAGATTTGAGAATTTTATGATGAAATAACATTGCCTTTTTCCGTTAACAGAATGAATTCAGAAAGAATAAGCAACGAACAATTTTTTATTAGAGGTAAATCTAATAAATATTTTAAATAATACAATCTGGATTTTTTTGTTTTTTACAACCTCATCTTATAGTTATTTTTTAAAATCTGTTCGATCTCTTTTGTTTTAAGTCAATTTTCTATGACGCAACATGTTACATAAAACGTCATTATGAACAATTTTCAAATAAACTAAAGTTCTAAATTTATAATTCAATTTTTTTTTTTCATTTTTATAAACAGAACGGTGTAAATGTCTGTGCCTGAATCCGCTCATAGATCCGTTACCGAATCCCCATTCTAGCAAACATTTCACAATCTGACTACGTCAACCTAGAAGTATTGCTCTCGATGAGTTGACGATAATAAGAGCTGAAAGCCTTATAAAAATTCTGTTCGCCTATCCAGTTAATGGCAACGGCTTTAATTAATGACCCGAACCACACTTACTGTTGTTCCTATCACCGACTTGATTGGCGAAAGATGTAATTATCAGCTGAAATTCTTAGTGGGCTATTTTTAAATTCTTCTCCATTAAACTGAAAAAATATCAAAAAAAGATCTGATGTGGACCACTACATCCTTGTACGCCTATTAAATTACATATACACATTTTTTTTAATTGAAAAGTACATAACATTTTATTTCATTAATAACTTTAGATATTTTTTCATATATTTTTTTTTTTATTATTATTGAATAATTATTCATCGTAAAATTTTTTTACAATCAGAGATTAATATTACTTATTTATTATTATTAATAAATCTATTTATTATTATTATTATTAATATTAAAGATTTATTATTAATAAATCTATACATTTAAATTAAAGAAAAAAGTTAAAAAGGAAAAAAAAGAAGATGAAGTGTGATTCAAACCTTCCCCTTGTAAGACCCAAATATTTCATTAATTACTTTTATTTGGCTGTAACCAGGAGCCAATCAAAATAAGTACCACTTATGATATATCGTTGAAAATATCTCAAAAAGGGCTTATTACTGCAGTTAAAAAAACTTCAACAACCAATTTTTTTTTGGATTTTGGGCTTTTTTGGATACTTTTGGTTCAGTCGATTGCAATCAAAAGGGGAGGTGCAGAACTAGATGTTACAACAGTCCTAAATCCAAAATTTCAACATTCTACGGCTAATCGTTTTCGAGTTATACGAGATACATACGTACGTACAGACGTCATGCCGAAGCTAGTCAAAATGGATTCAGGGATGGTCAAAATTGATATTTCCATTAAAATCTGAAAACCAAATTGTTTCGCGATTACAATACTTCCCTGTACGAGTACATGGAAGTAAAAATGCGTAAATTTAACGAAGTAAACTAAAAATACCATCTTAGCCACCTATTAGAAATAATCTATTCCATGTAATGTTAACAATGTAATGAATTAGTGACTTTAAATTAAAGAACTACAGTAAGATTTCATTTTGAAGGATGTGGTACAACCGAGTAGGTTTTGATAATGTATGTACTACCATCGGGTATGATGTTATCTATCCAAACTCCCTAGCGTTTCTAACCTCATTATATCGTAAGGACCATATATTATTCTGAAACTACAACAGTCTCTAGCCGATCCTTTGACTACGTCACAGTCTAGGGGTTGGAGTGAAGCGCTATGAGCATACAACATTCTGCTGAAAGACGTCTTTCAAACCTTAATTCATCCAATCTCTTAAAACACTATCGTGTCACAGTCAGTGTTCTAAAAGTATCAAAGCCTTCAATTCGGCCCATCGTTTTTTTATAAATATTTAATGTTCTTTAGCAGAAGTAAAGAAAAATGGATCGATCACTATTTTTTATTTAACTTATCTATAATACGAATAAAAATTTTCCTCGGGCCTTGACTTGTAATGGTTTGAAGTAATTGTCATATTAAGCGATGAAATTATTTTCAGTTTTATTAAACTACTTTGAAGGACCTAAAAATATGTTTACATTAGAGAGCATTAAACGATCTGTGTCACTAGTTAACCCCGAAAAAGGGATAAGGCTTTTCAAGAATAACAAGCATTTCATTCCACGCTTACAAGAAAAAGAGAGAATTAATGTGATTTCCCAATTCTGCTTTACTGAACCGAATATACCGCATACCTGTACGCCAACATACCAAAACGCAATTGAGCCCTACAAGAAACGCCTTCAAATTGTTTTCCACAAAAGTTAGCTCTCCGAAAATAATTAACATAAGCTTACAGAAAGCAACTGTGACGCTACTTGTTCATCGGATGGTTTAAATGGATTACATCCAAAACAAAGACTAGAACAGAGTTGGTTTGAAGCACCCTTATCTAGAGGAAACAATAAATTATACTAACCATCTGTAGTTATTACCAAAATATACCTTTTCTTTGTATTTCGTTATAAAAAAAAAACACACGTATATTAAGATCTTATACAGTATTAAATGATGTATTTAATCTTCCTAGCTTTTCCTTTGTTGATATTCTATAGATTTTACGAATTTATTACTATAAACTACTATCTGAAGTAATTTTTTGAGTGAATGATGTCATGAATAGAGTTAATCATTCTGAGTAAGAAAAGGTCACTGCAGAACACTAATTTATATAATATAGTATAAGTTAAGTTTATAGAGGTGTGTTCAACTGCCTTACTGGTAAACTTACTATCAACGTAATCACCATCTTGCAATCTGATCCTAACATTTAAGATTAACATTATGAATTTAAATTTGTTATTAGATCGAGCAATTAATTTTGTGACATCAGATCTGATCTACTGTATTCTAAATCAAAACGTGAATTATTACGTATTTTATAATAATTAATTTCTATATCGCTGTTAAATTGTCAAAATTCTTCGAATATGGAAAAGTTTCAAAGTGAACTACAGATTTAATTCCCCACTCTAGTAGATATTATTCCTTAAAAAATACTGAGAATTCTTAGACAACTTAGACAGACCAAGAAATGCGAAAGAGACCACTCCGAACACTTTGAGTCAATAACAAACACTACAACCATAGACCTATACTGTAAAAAAGTCACTAAGGGCTGAGGTTGTGATTGAGCTGGGACACCATTACGTGTAAAGGATATTGTTTATTCCTTTGACAGTCATCTGGTGGACCTACTTTTATCTAAACCTCTACATCAAAGTGACAAAAAACCTAGCCGAATGAAGTCATTCGGCTAGAATTAATTTTCATTCGCATGAAAATTAACGAGAAAAATAATCACAAAACACGGTTTGTGATTATTGTACGGTTCTTACAAATAGTTTTTTTTATGATTTACTAGAGATAATAGTGTAGACTGAATTCAAATTTAAATAAAATTCCATATAGAACTCAATTTACGATTAAAAAGCCGTACAGGGATAATTTCATAAGAAAATAATTTTTTAAAGATAATTTACTAATCGCACAAAGGAGAATGCGAAAATTTAATTGTACAGGTACCTCCGACGTCTGTGAACGATTGAGGAGAACAAGTTAACTTAGAAAATTATAATTAGAATCAAAATTAAAGATACCGATTTAAATTATATATGATCTAGAAATATTTAATCCGCATTATAAATGTAAATTGAACAATCCTTTTTTTATTTTAGGTGGCGCCAAAGTTAGGTAACGTTAACTGAAATTCAAGAAAAGCAATCTATTAAAATTCAAATCTCAAAATACGAACTAACAAATTTAGAACAAAAAGGTTTATAAGTTTTCAGTTTAATTTCAGATTAAATTGTGCTAAATTTTGGCGAAACATTAATTTCTGGGTGACCAATCTCCAACAAATTTGTCCTTAAATCGGAGTCTATATATGGTTGAAACCGATAGTTAGTAGATACGAGTACGTAACCAACTTGTTGGCCGCCAATTAAGTACAAAAAACCACGATATTTTAAGAGAAGTACTTTATAATAATTATGTCACTGAAACAGACCCAGATCGATACTCACCACTGATCACGGTCACTATACCGTAGGTTGGCAACGTATCACGGACATTCATGCATTACATGCGAACTACACCGCCTACATAATACGATTTACGATTAATTATTATTTCCAAAACTCTTATATGAATAATAAGTATTACTGATAAGAAAATGTTAATGGATGTTGTAAAAAGACACAAGCATTAACCGATTCATATGAATAAACATAACAGAAAAGAAGACATAAGTGGATACACGCATAATTAAATGCATAAATAAATAGATTTTAATAAAAACCAATAAGGTATTAATACGCGTTATTGAATCATTGTACCTATAAAGAACTGTATGTTTGAAAGCTTTAATTTCCAATATATCAAATTGGACGCTATGTTTTATTCATTCATTGAATTCATTATCAAAACAACATAAACAACTGTCACTATCCCTGAGATACACTCACATACAAACACGTGAATATTACTTTATTTAAAAACAGTGATTTTAACATTTTTTCACCCGATGCATGTAACATTTTAGAGAAATTATTTCATAACCTTTGTAAAGGCAATTAGAAACAAGATAAAAACATTAATCAAACGTTATTTTAAACAAACCTCAACTCCACAATAAATACACGCAAATATTTATTACGGGAATCAGGAATGCTACATATACTTAAGTTGTATAATTTTCTAAGGAACCCGAAATAAACAACTTTATCCATAAATTAATCTTTTATAGAAAATTAGAGTAAGTAAATATATTAAACCTAAAAGATTATTTTATATTAAGAATTATAATATGTCTTTACTACCATAACTTATTACTTACGTCATTTGGTAGTTTTAACAACTGAATTAATAACATAATTTGAAATAAAAATATTGTAATTTGAAATTGCCAACTTTACTAATCATTGAATTGCATTGTATATATAAATATGACTTCCTTAACCGCATAAAATATCGTGTACATTAAAAAAAGAAAAAGAAAGCAAAAGGTGGTTAAAAATTATTTGGCATGAAAAAGTTCGAAATGAAGTCTTTGACAAATAGGAAAGAAAAAGATTTTCTAGAAAAATATTGTAAAAATTAACTAGATCGGTGGCTCACATATTAATACAGAGCAGTATCAATACGTATTATTTTCATACATTATTCGTATATAATTTGGTAAGAAAGGAAATGTGTAGCGGGTAAAAACTGTTGAGGAAAACAATGACTGGAATGCGTAAAAAACATACCACTGAGGATATTGTAAACCATTGCAAATCTGCATGTAAAAGTATTAGTATAAAGCAGAAAGGTGCAGAGAATAGCATAAAAAGTATAAGAGGTGCAGAGAATAAGAAAAGAAAGGAAGTAGAATTAAAATACCGTATTATTTTAAGATTTATGATTTTATTTTGATTCCTTATTATATTTGCTATTTTATAACACAAACAATATTCAGGTAATAAATGCTTTTCTGTCATCACTACTTCTAATTCAACACATTTGAATAAGAAAAGCAACAGGCTATTTAATGTATAATAATGTAATGATAATAAATTTTAAATTTAATATAAATACCATGGTATAAGTTTAATCGCATATGCTATTACATAAAATATTATACTTATTTACATAAGATTACCATAAACATAAATATACCATTAAGCATTTAACATAAAGCTTATCGACTTATGAATTAATTAAATTTATGTTTATTATAAAATAAATAACAATTTTTGTAAGGTTTTTAATTACTATATTTTTTTAAAAGTAATATATAAATTATAAAATAATTCCAGAGAAATGTTAATTAATGAGGATTTGACTGAAATTAAATGTTATTGATTTAATATGTTATTTATACGTAATAATATTGCAAAAATAATTTATATATTCTAGAAAAAAATTATACGCAAACAATGTAAAATAGGAAAACCTGTTTCTCGAGGTTTTGTACCAAAAACCCACTTAAAAAGTGAACTATATTTCTTAAAAGCTAATCGAAAAAATAAAATACGATCTGCCTTCACGAGGACAAAGTGAATTGAATAGGAATTAATAATCTCTTCTCTTATAAAGAACTGGATTCAACAGGGCAACAAGTTTAGATAAGTGAAACCGGAACAATTACATACCTCTTCAGATTGAGTGTTGTACACCTGAATTTTTTTAGTTATTATATTAAAGATAATGATTTAATGATAACAGATATTCGTAGGTTATAATAAGAATGTTGTTACAAAACACTTATTCACTAAAAGATCATACAAAATTTGACAATAATGATGTCATTGAATCCTTTACACATTTCCATCCTTTACACAGAGCTTAAAATTTAGCTTTTTTTCTAATGATAAAATTAACAATTAATTTATTCATGACTTTACTTATTTTCTTTACTGATGGAGAAAAAAAATTTAAGTCTATTAGTTAAACCAAATTAATTACAATTTACAATTGGGAGAGTTTACTTTTTAATTTTAGTTTACTTTTATAATGCAAAAATTAGACATAGACGCAAATTTTTCTAATTAAATAATATTTGCTGATGATGCGACTTTTATGTTAAATGGCCATGTGAGTAAGCAAAACTTTCGATATTGGAGCGACAATAATCCCAGATGGATGTTGAAAGCACATACATAGCAGCTTCAGAAAGTGAATGTTTGGGCGGAAATCGTTAGTCACTGTATTGCAGGGCCTTTTATTTTATACGACAAACTTACAGAAGATACTTACTGCAACTTATTAGCCGATAGGATTTTACCAGTTATCCGGGGAAATGTTGGACAAAAATTAAATAATAACGTATGGTTTTTGCAAGATGGGGCACCACCTTATTATTATTATTTAAGCGCACGGCAAATTTTAAGTAAACAATTTCCAAATCGCTGGATTGGTCGTAGAGGAGCCATAGAATGGCCACCCGGTCCCAAGACCTGCCTTACTTTTTTTGGGGATACCTGAAACACAATGTTTGCAAAACTAAACCTGCAGACATTAACGAATTGAAAAGAATAATAATTGACGAATCTCCTCATGTACCACCAGACATGTTACAAGTTATAAACGAACATAACGTGAGGTTAGCACAGTGCCAAGCTGTAGAAGAGAAGATCCACCGTGTTGGTCTAGTGGTGAACGCGTCTTCCTATATCAGCTGATTTGGAAGTCTAGAGTTCCAGAGTTCAAGTCCTAGTAAAGTCAGTAATTTTTACACGGATTTGAATACTAAATCGTGGATACCTTAGGTAGTTGGGGTTATCAATTAATCACACGTTTCAGGAATGGTCGAACTGAGACCATTGGAGATAGACTTGTACAAAACTACACTCATACATATCATCCTCTGAAGTATTATCTGAACGGTAGTTACCGGAGGCTAAACAGGAAAAAAAGAAAGAAGCTGTAGAAGAGAAGCATTTTGAACATTTATTGTAGAATAATATGCTTTCAAAATTTATATCATAAGTAATTTATATCGAAAAAATTTATTTAAAATGTTAAAATAAATATTGCAATATTTAAAGTAAATAATATTTAAAGAAAGTATAAATAAGTATATAAACAGTTGATATAGCCGTTTAATTTGTTATGTTGTTAATTATTATTTATTGTTTATTATTATCAATATTATAACACTGTTTAAAGTTCGTTATTGTATGCATTATGAATGTAAAATGAAATAAAATTGTTCATGCAGCGCGTTTTACCTCGTTTTACTGTTAACACGATTTTTCCGTCATTGCAACTTTGAATGCTTATAACTCGATAACGAAAGCATTAACAAAAAATTAAAATTCGGATTTCACTATTCTTTCTCTAGTAAAATTTTAAATTGCAATCATGTGTCGTATGTCCACCTTCGTATTTAAAAAAATTAAGTTTGATTCAATATGAAGGTTCCAAGATGT
The DNA here is from genome assembly GCF_047948215.1 of Lycorma delicatula. NCBI lineage: Eukaryota > Metazoa > Arthropoda > Insecta > Hemiptera > Fulgoridae > Lycorma > Lycorma delicatula. Next base: position 49,518,652 of record NC_134456.1, on the reverse strand, counting down.
CGGACAAAAATTAAAAACCCACCATGATAAAGATTGTTTTTAACACAGTAGAATTTTATGTCTTTGTCTCAAATACCTGTCAGATATGCAAAAAGTGAAAAAAAAAGTATGTAAAGCTATTTCCATACTTAAATATCACCCGATGTGTGTATGTGTGTGTGTGTTTGTTTGTTTGTGTGTATGTGTGTGTGTTTGTGTGTGTGTGTGTGTGTGTGTGTGTGTGTGTGTGTGTGCGTGTGCGCGTGTGCGTGCGCGCGCGCGTGTGTGTGTGTGTGTGTGTAATAAGAGATATTTTACTTAGAAATATTTTCTTTTTATCTCTTCGGTTAAGCAATCAACTACACACATTTATAAATTAAATTCACTTTTTTTCATTTAGAATTCTCTAAGCTTGCTCAGGTGACAATACACATTCATCATACAGAATTCTCATACATACTTTGTATGATGTGTGTATGACTGTGTATTGTCACCTAAGGAATCTTAGAGAATTCTAAGCGAATTTAATTTAAGTTTGTATAGTTGATTGGTTAACCCAAGATATTAATAAAGACAATATTTTTAAGTAAAATATGTCTTGTTATTATATTTAATTCTATCCAATCAAGAAGAAATTAAATTTAAATAAATTACACAAACTAATATTCATATATATATACAAAACATGCCGTGAGTTATTCATAACCAACACCCAGCAAAAACTGCTAAAGATAAATTTGTGAATATTTGAATAGTACACGTTCTTCTTACGTTGTAAACACACACTCAGACAGGAGTTTTTTTTTAAATTCCGAGTTACAGGGTTAATATGGAAATGAAGGGTTAAAATGGGTTACAATGAATTTTACTATTTTTTTTTTAATTTCTCGGTAACAAATCTAGATTTCAACTTGATTTTTAGTGTGTGTAATCTTCATGTGAATGTCTAAAAATCAATTTCTAGATTTTTTTGAAATTCCGAGGGTTTAAATGGATTTTGAATTTTGTTTGAAAGCCGACAATTTTTTTTTTTTAATTTCTCGGTAACAAATGATGACATCAACTTGTTTTTTGATGTGTGTACTCTTTGTGTTAATATCTGAAAACCAATCTCTAGAATTTTTGAAATCCGTCCAAGAAAGGGATGAAGAAAGTAGAAAATGTTGAACAATGATTGCAAATTATCCCTATTTCCCACTATAATAAACGAGATAATCAGAAGATTTGGGCTTCCAAATATTCTTCAAAAAATTTCTAAACACAATTTTTTAATCTCGATTTTTTAAGGGGTGTGATGTTAAACAGCGCGGCTGCTCAACCAACATTGCCACTGCCACTGTTATTGTATGTGTATGGCTGCATCTGCCTCCGGTTACTTGACTAAAAAACATAAAATAAAAAAGATTGACGGCGACGGAAAACGCAAGTAACCATATGAGCGGGCAAAGCTGAGACGGGGATGCTAGTTAACATGTTTTAGAAAATAAGCTTTCATGAAAAATTCATGAGGTCTTATCTGTTTTGCGCTCCGCACCCTACTGTTTATTATATCTCGCAGATTTATAAAAAATTATAATGTAATATCGTTAAATCATAATATTAAATGATTAATCAATATTCTAGATACACGATTTTGTTATACTGTTACCTGTGATTGCCTGTGCAGCTTGCAAATAAGACAGTGATCTGGTATTTTTTATGCAATATTTATATTGTTGTTTTGTGTATAAATATTAATATGCCTGCATAACAATGTTCAGTTATTCGAAGTATTATTTAGGTTAACTTTAGTTAGTTAAGTGCGTAGAATATGTTAAATTTGTGTTAAGTGTGTAGCATACATTTTAGAAGTACTTTCTTCTATAATAATCTAATAATCTTTAGATTATTTTTCTCAGGGCTACTTTGCCTTGTAACAACATGCTGTAAAACCATTGTTGAAAAGCATTGTTATGGGTAACTACATCAGCTAAAAGTTGTCCTGCTTAATTGTAAACAGTGTCCGACTGGAAAAGTGCTAGCCTTGTTGTGTTCGGATATATTTAGGTTCCACATTCAGCAAATACATGAAAAAAACAACAACAATTCATAAAAAAGTGCGTGTCGAATAACAGGAAAGACCCCAATCATGTAACAATGACATAAATGAAAAACAACAACATAAGTGAAAAAGGAATCCAAAGATTACCAAAGGCATTACGACACTGAGTACAGTAAAACAGAATTATTGTACAGGTAAGTTGAATTTTTTGTATAATTACGTGTAAGTACTTTTATGAATGTACCGCGGAACAATACTGCTAAATATCGTAGTAAAATTAACAAAAAAAAAAAAACCTAAGGCAAACAAAATCATAAATAAAAAGAGATGTCCAAAATTATCCCCATAATTTATTATAACTGATAACAATACTACGATTTCTCTTTTTACACAAGAAATAGAAACTGTACGACATGAAAACGTAATGCGGCTTTCAAAGGATACTTGAAGAGAGAAACATATGAAGATCAGCAAATTAAAGAAAAGAGAACAACGTTTCTGGAGATTCTATGAATTAAAGTCACTATTAGATGGATCAACTAAAAAAGAACTCATTGCCACAAAAACAAATCTAAAATCCTTCAACATTAAGAAAATGAAAAATTTTTAGTTTTAAAAAATGAGTATTGCTTAGATAAAAGAACCTACTTAGGCGATTCCTTGACTGACTTTCAAAACTGCGCTGGAAAAGGAAACACGTGCAGCATTTATGTAGTACAATCGTCACGCTGGAAGAAGCAGAACAATTGTTGCTAAAAGTTATTTTTCAATAAAAATTGAATTAGAAAATATAAAAAATCCGTAGAATTGTATTTCATAATGAATTGATCCTTTGCAAAAATTTCAGTTGGTCAATCACTAAGGAAACCTTCTTCAATAGAATGTAAAAATTTGATTTCTGATTTGGTACCATACAGCAAAGAAATATTTTAGCATTGAATTCCGTCTCACCGCTGGATGGCAGGCAATGAAGCTACTTATTCCCTTGAAAACAGAGGTGAAATAATTCCCCAACGAGTCGATCCATGTTCAGCCTATGTTCACACGATTTTAAAAATTAAAAAATTAGTAAGTATTAACATAAGAAAAAAGAGATATTAATGATAAAAAAAAAGAGAAGCATCAATTGTTACGAGACGGGAAGATTTCTGACGACACCCTGAAAATATTCGACTCTGAACGGCTACAGTCTTACAGTTAGAATAGTCACCGGATATTACTGCTTGGCTAAATATTTCAATCGGCTTAGAATTCGTCATTCATTTAACTCTATTATATAGGTTGAGGAAAAGAAAGGGACAAACCTATCCCTATTGCGTGAATTATACCAACATCCAATTACTAGAAGTTTTATTCGCTAACTTCTTGTTGTCAAATGAATTTCATTAAACAATAACATATTTATGGATTTTTATTGATAACTACGAGGTTAAAACAGATTAAAAACGAAAGTAATTCCATAAAATTATTAATGTACAAATAGAAATTAATATTCATTTAGTCCCTACGACTGATATTTTTAAACTATGTAACCAAAGAAAGCATTTTTCTAAACATAAATATAGATCTACGTATTTATTAAAAAGAAAACTTAAAAATATTTGCGAACACTTTATAACCATTTTCGACAGTAAAACATGGATAATAGGAAATCCAGCAACGAAAACAGGAAAGGCTTAAGAAATTTGATGAAACAGGGTATGTTGAAATAGACAGAGTTTATGTTTGAAATTAATTGTTCCGATATGAAGATGAATAAAAGAAAATAAATATTTTTAAACAGAATCAGGTAAAGTAACGAATTTTGATAGGCTGTATATTGAAAACGTAACATCCACGATAATCTTTTAATACAAAGAGGAATTTCAAACACAAAACATATATAAATAATGACATCTAGTGCAATATTGTTATTGCTAGCTGACAGGTACATTCTGGTACCCTCCCTCCTCCCTAACAGTTGTGTCGCAAGAGTAGTTTGTTCTTTCTACAGACAAGCATATATTAATCGGAAGAAAAATTCTAGAAGTTGCCAATTTTAATTTGTGAAAAACGCACACGATGGAATTTTTTACAGAATTAACACATCTTTATAAAAATATGATATTACGTACAAAATATTTAAATTCAAATGAATAGAAGTTTACGATAGTTTTGACCACTTAAATTAAAAAAGAAAAAAAAATATTTATACAGTACACATATTGGGATGTGTGTGTATGTAATGTTATGCAACTGTAGTAATAAAGAAGAAATATCTTTATCGCGTCGAATATAATTGCCTTATATTCTTATCATTTAATATTACGTATAACACAAAACTCTTTTGATACTCAGAAACAGAAAACAAAAGAATAAATGAGGGGAAATTAAGTTTTGATATTCCGAGGTTTTTCCCACATAACCGAATTTATAATCCAAGTTCCGATTTCTAGAATAACGCTGATAATTTATAGAATTTAATTTTCGATATAAAATTATTATTATAAACACTTCCATATTCTCATTAAATTTTAAATTATGGAACTTAATATTTTTCACCGTTATTTTTTTCCAACAAAATAAAAGAATTTAATTTAATAAACAAATAAAGAAAAAAAAAGAAAAACTTTATGTTCTGTATGATAATAATTCTGTATTCTTTATAATTCTCAGGAAACGTTACATTTTCATTATTTTCCTAAAAGTATTAAAGTTACGTTTTTAAAACCGTTATTCTGTACATTATAAACGACGTATAGTGTAAAAAGTCAAAATGTAAAAAAAAACCAAACAAAGAGTGTCCCCTTTTCATGTTTTGGATTTCAAGAGAGAAAGAGAGAGAGTGACAGAACGTAAGATAGCTAATAGGAACTGAAAACCTTATTTTGAATATATTTACAATGGGCTGTTTAGATACAGTACAGATCCACAAGAATTTGTACTTTTCATTTTAAAAGAATTCAAGACAAGAGAATGCAGTTATTTTAAGAGGTCCATCAATAAAAATGTGTCCGTTTTATATTAAGTTTCTTTTATCACATGTAGAGAAAAAATATCTACCAATGTTTTTGTAAAGGTGTATTGTCACAAAGATCTCTTGTCAAAGATATATCAAAGGAAGTCTGAATGACTGAGCTCAACCCAATTTCTTTTTATTTCAACAGTTACAACTCCTACGCCGTTTTCCGCAATGCGAACATTTCAAAGTAAGGTTTTTTTGAACAAAGTCTTTTCAGACATCGAAATTTTCGATCGTTTTTTTTTTATCACTGATAACATCAATTTCTCATACTCCGTTTCTAAACTGTACATCTTGTTTATGTCATTAGTATAGAGAAAGCGAATGTTTAGTAATTGAGTCCGGCTGCTATAGAACTGTTAAAACATTCAAACGCCAAACAAATCTTGCGTATTTTATTCATTTTCACTTAAAAGAAAGATAATTATATTACATTAATTTTACAAGTCCAAAAAAGTTTTGTTTCTATAAGAATTGAGTTCAAAAATAATCACAAGCAACTCTGTTCTGTCCCCAATATAGCATCTAATGCTGTGATATAAAATATTTTCTACTGGGAGGAGATCTGATAAACGGTTTACAGTTCAACTGGTACTGGATACTTCTACACGTTTAACCATTCGGGGTTGGATAAGAAGTTTTTGTCTTCTTTCGTGGTTCCTTTATAGGTAAAGCGTTGTTTCCTTACTATTAACCCTTTTAATTTATACTAGATACTTTTCGCCTAGAAGGTGTTGTGTGATTTTAGCTAGAAGCCCACATTATACTAAAGATGTAAGATCTTTTTGAATTACATTGCATTTTAGATATTTTTCAAGGTTGGTGAAAGTGACGATACCTACAGCCTTTTTTTCCTTCCCCTGAGTCGAACTTACAGCTAAGTATAACTCAGCCTAGGGGAGTATCCTTTAAATCTAACGGGCCTTCCCGCCCACCAGCTGTTCTTTGGCAAGGCAGGTCAGCCCGCCGGTTGGATCTTTTTCATTCTGCCAGCCTCTAACTCTCAGCGAGGAGACTCCGGATCCTGCTAAGCTGAAACCTACATCTCTACCCCGAAGGCCAGGTCTCGGTCTTGTCTTATGCCGTAATGCCGCAAATGAGGGGTCCCCAAGAGGATCTCCCACCGGGATTCTAGAATTCCTCCTTAGTGGATGACGGGTTCTGAAGATTTTCATCACAACAGGGAATCGTCATAGCGGTACACGTCATGTACGGAATCCCCAACTGATTATTGGAGCTGGCACACCAAGGCGTGTCAGTCTTCACAGCTGCGGCTTCCAACGCCCCCCCCCCCCCGCTAGAAGCCCATTCTCCGCTTCTCATCATCCTTAGCTCGAAGCACCGTCCGGGAAAAGAGGCTGAACGCATCCCAAAGAGCTGCAGAAACAATTATGTGAGCCAGTAAGGATGCAGGTATCAAGCCGGGAATCCCTACACGAACCATATGTTCCTCCCATTCAGGGCACTGAAACAAGGTGTGTTCGACAGTGTCGTGCTGTGAACATAACATACAGTTGGGGTTATCACTCCTCCCAATACGGTGCAGATAGTTTCCAAAGTTCCCATGGCCTGTAAACGATACCTACAGCCTACTTCTAGGTAAGCTACTTGGGTTAACGTGATAATCGGATAAACCAGGAACACCTAATCGTTCCAATTACACAGGCTTTACATATCATACACAAAGAAAAAAATCGTTCATCTCTCGATAAACATTTCTAAATACTTGCTGTGGTAGATATGGCAATCTCTGTGCGAAAAAGATATGAAAATTTAACCGTCATTCCGAATCAATAGAATTATTATTTGAATTTGCTTCATCGAGCGAGTACGTGTCCCTCTTACCTCTTGTTTCTTAACTCATTTACAGCATACTGTATCGTTGAACAGTACTCGTTACACTGATTATAAATCATCAGTATTATCACCAAATTTACAATTTGCACCCTACCATCTAGTCTTTTATCATCTTCGTATGAAAATTTCCTTTCCGCAGATAGCTTCTCTTTGCAGCATTAATGTCTTTGACATTTATGAGATAAATATTATGAGCACTTAGCTACATCTAGTTATTTCTGAAGGACACCTGTATTTAAAAGAAAAAAATCTGTTATGGACACCAAATGACTTCTTGTACGCCTATTAAATTACATATACACATTTTTAAATAAATAAAAAGTACATCTTTTTTTTATTAATAACTTCTGATATTTTCATATTTTCTTTATTATTATTAAATTATTATTTACTGTAAAACATTTTTTTTTAACGTCTATATGCATACAAGCGCCCATGATGATGATGAGGTAGAGTGTGTATACGAAGAGATTGATGAAGCAATTAAACACGTAAAAGGAGATGAAAATTTAATAATAGTTGGAGATTCGAATGCAAGCATTGGAAAAGGCAAGGAAGGAAATATAGTGGATGAATAAGGGCTGGGCAAAAGGAATGAAAGAGGGGACCGACTTATAGAGCTTTGCACGAAGTATAATTTAGTAATTGTCAACACCCAATTTAAAAATCATAATAGAGAAATATGCACTTGGAAAAAGCCAGGCGATATTGCAAGGTATCAGATAGATTATATAATGGTTAAGCAAAGATTTAAAAATCAACTCGTTGACTGCAAAACTTACCCTGGAGCAGACATTGATAGCGACCATAATTTGGTGTTAATTAAATGTAGATTGGGGTTTAAAAACCTGAAGAAAAGGTGTCAGATGAATCGGTGGAATTTTGAGAAGCTTGAGGAAGAGGAGGTAAAGAAGATTTTTGAGGAGGACATCGCAAGAGGTCTGAGTAAAAAAGATAAGGTAGAAAATGTAGAAGAAGAATGGGAGAATGTTAAAAAGGAAATTCTTAAATCAGCAGAAGCAAACTTAGGCGGAATAAAGAGAACTGGTAGAAAACCTTGGGTTTCAGACGATATATTGCAGCTGATGGATGAACGTAGAAAATATAAGAATGCTAGAGATGGAGAAAGTAAAAGGAACTATCGGCAATTAAGAAATGCTATAAACAGGAAGTGCAAACTGGCGAAAGAAGGTGGATTAAAGAAAAGTGTTCAGAAGTGGAAAGAGAAATGAACATTGGTAAAATAGACGGAGCATACAGGAAAGTTAAGGAAATTTTGGGGTACATAAAGTAAAATCTAATAATGTGTTAAACAAAGATGGTACAGCAATATATAATACGAAAGGTAAAGTCGATAGATGGGTGGAATATATTGAAGAGTTATACTGAGGAAATGAATTAGAAAATGGTGTTATAGAGGAAGAAGAGGAAGTTGAGGATGATGAAATGGGAGAAACAATACTGAGATCTGTATTTAAGAGAGCATTAAAAGATTTAAATGGCAGAAAGGCTCCTGGAATAGACGGAATACCTGTAGAATTACTGCGCAGTGCAGGTGAGGAAGCGATTGATTGATTATACAAACTGGTGTGTAATATTTATGAAAAAGGGGAATTTCCGTCAGACTTCAAAAAATGTGTTGTAGTCATGATACCAAAGAAAGCAGGGGCAGATAAATGTGAAGAATACAGAACAATTAGTTTAACTAGTCATGCATCAAAAATCTTATCTTATACAGAAGAATTGAGAGGAGAGTGGAAGAAGTGTTAGGAGAAGACCAATTTGGTTTCAGGAAAAGTATAGGGACAAGGGAAGAAATTTTAAGCCTCAGATTAATAGTAGAAGGAAGATTAAAGTATAACAAACCAACATACTTAGCGTTTATAGACCTAGAAAAGGCATTCAATAACGTAGACTAGAATAAAATTTTCAGCATTTTAAAAAAATTAGGGTTCAAATACAGAGATAGAAGAACAATTGCTAACATGTACAGGAACCAAACAGCAACAGTAACAATTGAAGAACATAAGAAAGAACCGTAATAAGAAAGGGGGTCCGACAAGGATGTTCCCTATCTCCGTTACTTTTTAATCTTTACATGGAACTAGCAGTTAATGATGTGTAAAGAACAATTTAGATTCGGAGTAACAGTACAAGGTGAAAAAATAAAGATGCTTTATCTTTTCGATTTGCTGATGATATAGTAATTCTAGCCGAAAGTAAAAAGGATTTAGAAGAAACAATGAACGACATAGATGAAGTCCTACGCAAGAACTATCGCATGAAAATAAACAAGAACAAAACAAAAGTAATGAAATGTAGTGGAAATAACAAAGATGGACCACTGGATGTGAAAATAGGAGAAGAAAAGATTATGGAGGTAGAAGAATTTTGTTATTTGGGAAGTAGAATTACTAAAGATGGACGAAGCAGGAGCGATATAAAATGACGAATGCACAAGCTAAACGAGCCTTCAGTAAGAAATATAATTTGTTTACATCAAAAATTAATTTAAATGACAGGAAAAGATTTTTGAAAGTGTATGATTGGAGTGTCGCTTTATATGCAAGTGAAACTTGCACAATCGGAGTATCTGAGAAGAAAAGATTAGAAGCTTTTGAAATGTGGTGCTATAGGAGAATGTTAAAAATCAGATGGGTGGATAAAGTGACAAATGAAGAGGTATTGCGGCAAATAGATAAAGAAAGAAGCATTTGGAAAAATATAGTTAGAGACAGACTTATAGGCCACATACTAAGGCATCCTGGAATAGTCGCTTTAATATTGGAAGGACAGGTAGAAGGGAAAAATTTTGTAGGCAGGCCACGTTTGGAATATGTAAAAAAAATTGTTAGGGATGTAGGATGTAGAGGGTGTAATGAAATGAAACGACTAGCACTAGATAGGGAATCTTGGAGAGCTGCATCAAACCAGTCAAATGACTGAAGAAAAAAAAAACATTTTTTACCATCAGAAGTTAATAATTATTAATAAATCAATATATTTAAATTAAAAAGAAAAACAAGGAAGTAAAAAAATTAAAAAAATGATATGAAGTTGGATCTGAACCGATGTGTCTTTCCCTAGTAAGATCCAAATATTTAATTGATTAAAATTTTACTTGGCTGTAACTCTGGAACCAATGAAAATAAATACCACTTATGATGTATCGTTGAAAATCTCTTAATGTGGGCTTATTACTGCAATTAAAAAAAATCCATGGTTTTTGGAAAAAAAATCCATGGTTTTTGGACACTTTTGGTCCATGCCATTGCAATCAAAAAGGGACGTGTTCAACTAGATGTTACAGCAGTCCTAAATCAAAAATTTCAACATCCTACAGCTAATCGTATTTGAGTTATGCGAGACACATTCGTACAGATGTCACCCCGAAACTAGTCAAAATGGATTTAAGGATGGTCAAAATGGATATTTCCGTTGAAATCTGAAAACCGAAATATTTCGCGATCCTTTACTTCGTACAAGGAAGTAAAAAACGAATCTTTATTAAAAGTAATTTATTATATCGACTATATCAAATTCATTGTCAAAGTTAACACCGATATAAGTAAACTAGTTACGAAAAGGCCATCCAAAGGTCAGCGTACAAATTGGTCTATATAATAAATCCCGTCTTTTATCTGTTTCCTAGACAACATATCAAACACATAGTTATATCTTAAGCTATAATTATAGAACCAAAGGAAATGTGTGTGATTGTGTTGTATTAAATAATGGGAGTATATTGTGTTATGAGCCCTCTTCTACATACTATGAATTGTGCAACGAAAAATGCTCCAGACTCTTTTAAAACAAATGAATAAATCTCTAGCATTACATATATTTGCGTTTGAAATTTTAACCACAAATAACTTTAATTTTCAGGTATTGATCACAAACAATCGACTTCCTCGTTAGGTTTGTAAAGAATATTTTATTGTAACCAACAAAAAAAACCGATCACATTTTCTTTTTTCTTTATTATACATCCGAAACTTTAAAGAGCCTAATTGAATTCTAGATGAAGCAAGAATATTTTCTCAAAGAGTAGAGAATCATATTTCTATCACGTTAACATAAGAAAGATAGTAACTGTGAAATGGGTGACAGATTGATAGTTCTGTGATCGCTAAAGTGGAAAATTGTATTGTCTGAAACAACGTTGTTCCAAAAATCTTGGTTTAAAATATTTACATAGATGAAAACACAGCATTGGAATTAATTCTAAGATTTGTATAAAACAAAAAATAAACAAGGAAATATTGAAAATAATTTTCATATAAGTGGGGTGGATCACATTCATTAAAAAATGGGGTTGAAAAATATACAAACAACTTTTTTTAGTTTCTACGAAGCTTAAGATCAAGGAAACAAAAGCGAATAACGACAAGAACATTTTTACCAAGAAAGTGATGGCAACATAAGCTGAAATTTCATAAGGTGTTTTACTGCTAATTTTTCACACTGAAGAGCTTTAACATACATAAAAGCTTAACGTTTTCAAAAAAAATAGAAAGCAAGTGAAAAAATTACAAAAAAATATTCTGATTAATAGAGGAACATATTTTTAGTTGTCAAATAACCTACTACTCCGCCCAATAAGCAAACTTTCCAAAGATGAAGGAATCATTCTAATAGGCATCATTGTTTCTTTTGGGAGAAACAAAAAAGGGAGACAATTTTTTTTAAATAATAGAAAACAATTTTTTGTATTTAATTTTTAAAGTGTATAAGCCGTAACATTTTAACTAGGGATATTTTCATAAGAGTTATATGATGTATAACTGGAAAATGAAAAAGTTTAAATACCTTTAAAACTCCTAAAAATATTTAGGAGCTACATTAATAAAACAAAAACTTATTCATTGTAAAATTTTTGGATCTATTGTTCGCGTTCTACAAGGGGGAAGATAAAATCAAATCGGTCATAAAAGCAAATCGAAAAAATTAACGTTCTCTTTTGTATATTTATATAATAATTTATAGTTCTGCAGATAAAAGAGCTTAACTCGATACACGAACAACGAATTATAAAAACAATCACACGACAGTGCAATATTTGTCTAAAATAATAAGGAACTTCATAGAGAGCAAAAACAGGCATATATTAACATGTTAATCTTATTTTTTAATTTATCCTAAAACTGCCTTAAAACACATTAATTTCAAAAAAAAGGTATGGCATATTTTCTTGTCCAGTAAAATTTTACAATAAATTAAAAATCTAAAAATGTATTTGAAATTTTGTTAAAAAACTTTAAAAAATACAAAATTTAACGATATTTCTTTATATAAATACTACTGACTCAGTCATCAGAAAGTAGTGAATTCATTCCTAATATATTATACGAGGAAGAAGAGAATTAACAAATACAACAGAAAACAATAAATAAAGACGTTTATTTCTTAATATTCTGATTAATAAAGGAACTGATATAAAAATGTTATATGATACGAGAAAACTTTCCTCCTCAGGAATTTCTATGTCTACACCAATGGATGAAAATAGTACATAAGACTGAACTTACTTACCATAAAGTAGTTCAAATTTAGTAACTCAAAGATTGAGAGTTTGCAAATGACGGGATTAAACATTTTGAAATAATACTGGATAAAACAACACAAAACGACACTACGATCTCCCCGAAAATAATATTAAAAAATAATAATTTCAGTATACTGACTTTACAAATAACTAAAAAGGAACTAAATTACAAGATAGAATAGTAGTAACTATAGTTTCACAGACATTTGACGAGGAAAAATTCACAATTTCCCCCCCCCCCCCCAAGGAAGCTAGGACCTCGATTTGCATCTTAAAATCTTTCATGGGGTAACATGAATGTACCCTGAAAATTTGAAAGAAAGCGGTTGGTTGGTTCTCGGGTGAAGATGTTGCAAACGGACAGACAGAATCCGCCACAAACTTTCGTATTTATATATTACATACTTAGATACAGAATACGTACAGATACTTTGAAAAAAAAGATTAACGGAAAATAAAAAAGAACCAAAACTTATAAGAGCATTAAATCATAAGAATACAGTATATATATATATATATATATATATATATATATATATATATATATATATATATAACTTATATAAATTCACTAAGAATATAAGAAGCTTTTAGGACATTTTCTACTGGTGAAAATAAAGAAATAATAAACTGAGGTTTTCAGAAATACTTCGTTAGCGAATGTTGGCCAGCGAAAGATTTCGCCTTCATATCTGAGCCTTCCGTAAAATTAAACCACACTGTAATTCTTGGTACTCAATTTACGGGGTGAATTTAGTGGTATTATATGAAATCTGATCTGAAAAATTAAAAAAAAAATAAATCCCAGAACTATCTATTTAGTAGTTCTCGAGAAATTTGGGATAAAGGTAAAAGACTGGGAGTCATTAAATGCACTATTTTACGTCTGGTAAATAACTTTGTTAAACGGGTAATAAACACATAAAAGTTTTAAACAAACTTGTACAGAATTTGATTCTGAGTAAGATGATATGAATAAAGTTCACAGAAATGTGACATTCGCTGTGTTAATATGAACTTTCTTTTTTATTTTTACCAGTAGAACATGTAAATATTTGTTGCATCCTTCATGAATCACTCTGATTACGTGTTTCCAATATTTATATTATAGAACTATTTCTCTGATTTCACATGCCAATAAACTTTTGTTGTATAAACTACTTGAACGACTACGATACTGTCTGGAGAGAGAATTTTCTACAGTACAGGCCGGATTCGTCAAAGAAAAGAATAGGCGTGAACAAATTCTAAATATCAGGCAGCTGATACAGAAACACAGAGGGTTCAACACTCCTCAAGTAATATGCTTCCTAGATTACGCCAAGGCGTTTGACTGGTCAGGTGGAAAGATTGTGGCGAGTATTGAAAATGTATGTTCCTGACCGTCTTGTTACACTCAATCGGAACCTTTATGTAAAGAACAGCATGTTCTTGGCTGGAAAGAATTGTAGAGGCGTTTGGAGAAACGCTAGGCAAGTTAATTTGAATGGCAGAGAACCGTGAGCTATGGCGGAAAATTGTTAGTGGGACTTGAATCGGGGAAAATGGGACATGAGAGAAAGGATCACTGATGATAATGAATGATGATATTATTATCCTACCAAATAAATTATATGTTGCTATGATTATAAAATTTAACGAATGGTAAAATCAATTTATAGAATGATGGATGGTTAATATATTATACTTTGAGTCTAAAGCCTGGACGTGAGGTACAACAGTAGTCATTAATAATGAAAATGTCATTTTTAAAAACCAATTATTAATATAAATAAATAAATACTTTATTCAGATCATTATTAAAAAATAAATAAATCACGTCAAGAATGATAGGTTTGCTATTCCGCAAATAAAAAAGTAATAGGAGGACTTTCCTCGATGAATCAAGAAAAACCTTAATCAGATCATCATTCTCCTCTCCAATCATTCGAGAAGGAGATACAGGGAGAAAGATTTAACCTCAAAAATAGATACTTTCAGTCGAAGTATTTTGTATTAATATATATATATATATATATATGTTGATAGTTTTTAATGAACTTATCAAGAAAATCAATGTTAGAAAAAAGACTGGAGATATAGTAAAGATACACCTAACTACAAAATAAAAGATATAACTACAGAATAAAAAGTCATTAAAAAGTGGAAATTCCTGATGTAAAATGCGGTACATAGCTCTTATTAGATGATTCACAATAGCGCATTCAAAATTAAAATTATATACTAAAGTTATTATAATTGTAAAATGTTCACGTGTGTATCGCCCACTAACTATGCTAGTATGACAATACCGCCTTTGTCATAATATACTCTATTACAAGCAGAACCAATACCAATTAAAATGATCTAATCGACAATAATGTAGCGAAGGGATACCTGGATCGCACACAAATACTATTTCAACGAATCGTGTGATCCTGTTTTAATATTATAGGACTCAAAAAAATAAATCATATTTTGTAACAAAAAGACGGCATAAAAATGAAACATATCCCTCCCTGAACGATAGATGAATTTTTTACTGTATTTACGAGGAGCTAAAATTAAATCCTCCCCCCAAAACATAAGATTGAATTTTTTTTTTCATTTTTCAACATTAATTAATTCGTATGACATTCCGGAAATATCCGGAAAAGTAATGCAGCTTTAAGAGATCTATACACAGAAATTTCCCTTGTTGGTATATTAAAGTGATGTTGTATACTGTTCCGGACGTTTTATTTTAATCAGCTCCTAGACACTGTATCCCGGACATGGATTCTATTGTTAGGATCAAATTAACAACACATCTTGATCTGGCTACCCAAGGATATAATAAGCTAAATTCACACTACACGAACAAGGGTCGCAGCTATCGGCCGATACTGATGTAATACAAGTGACCAAGGAATTTGAAAACTTTCGAAATGTAAAACGAATCAATGAATCTACTTTAAGACGTTTTTAATTTATTTCTGTATCTAAGTTCTTATCCAAAAAAAGATTAAAAAATAATTATTATTTTAAATTTATTTATAAGTTATTAATCTAATTCGATATAAAAGTAAAAATCATAAATGTTCACGAGAAATTTAACGGTAGGCTAAATTACTTTTTCTAAGAAATCATAAAACATAAAGAGAACCATTTGACTATAACTTTAAACAAAACAATTGAATAAGATTTCCATTATTAAAAAATTTATATCTGTCACCTGTGACTGTGATGAAGGTTGCAGACCATTTCAATCCTACTATTGCCTCACCTAAAAATTAAAATAAATAAATTAGTTTTAAGCTGATACACTGAAATAGAAAAGAGTATTAAAAAATGTATGAAACCCATATTTTTAATAACACTGTATTACTTCATCATCCTATCGTAATAGAGACGTCATTAAATAATTACTCGAATTCAAATAACTCATTTAGAGAGGAAACTCAAAATTCAATACAGTAAAAATATAGACAATTTTTTTAATATTTGAGTTTTAAGCGTACTGGTGTTTTATTCGTTTTTTTTTTATAATCTTCATTAGTAAAAAAAATTAAGGTAAAATTTTCTTTCATTAGTCCATTCACCTTCTTGATGTAGAACTCCCTCAGAATAACTTATCTTCCCAAACACCCCGATTTCCGACTACAAAAAAATTCAGTTTTAAGATCTGATTTTTGATAAAATATAAATACGAGAATTAATCCCCTTAAAATAATCCGACAAGCTCACACACAAAATTTTATATATATATTTTTTTTAAATCGTTTCTGAGATATAAAACTTAACAGACACCAATACACATAGACATGAAGAACTATTTAATGAATATTTACATATCTTAGGCTCAAGGGACCACAAAACGTTGAGTAATACAAAAAGAGGTTATTTTTTATTAATAGAAAAAGATTCATTGTATATATTTCACCCGGCAAAGTAATAAATTGAAAATAATTCGGTTCTAAACCAAACAAAAGTACAGCCAACGTAGTTATCAATAAATTACATATACAATAACTATGCCACTTTTCGAGATGAACTGTTCTCAAGATAAAAGAATAACATCCGATAATATTATTCGATTCATAGTTGGCGTTAGCTTTACCATTCATTAAAAACATTGCAGGCTCACATACACACACACACACACATACACACACACACACACACAACAAACCCACCAACAAAACACACGCAAATACACGCTATACAATATAAATATATCGTCCCTGATTATTACAATGACTGTACAACAGTTACGGCACAAGAAGTACAGTCCGATCAAAGTGCACAAGGGTCATCTGATAATCCACTTCGGAGATTGTTTACATACACTGTATTGTACATACGGTGCAACATGAATACGGCCAGTTTCGTAAACTAATCCATTATAAGCGACCGCATTCGTACACTACGATGACGTACCGCTACAGTATCCGGATTCCGTTACGTAAAGATTAAATGAAAATATGAACGAAAAAATAACAATTAAATTCACAGTTTATAGTACAATAATAATTCCGTTTAATGTAATATCAAAATACTCATTGAATTACCCGTCAAAATTGGAAGGTTGAATTACCTAAGGTACTCTGAGTATTGGTTCTTTTATACATTACTCAGAATGAATTTTTATTATTACTAAAATGTAAAAAATAATAACAATAAAAAAAATTTTCTACAAAGGTTATGTCATCGGGGAAAACCCATTTTGGAAAATCTTTTAAAAGTTTACTTTTGTTCGTTGAAGTATTTCGAAAGTGTTCATTAGCAGAAGCACCTTTCTATGCACACAGATGTTTTTTTTTTGATAAATTTTATTACGACCTAGTAAACGCCAAAAGTAGATATTTGATGTTTTAAAGAGGTGTACGATTTCAGCTAGGATTACGATAAGTAGAGCTAAATACAAGTTAAAGTCGGTAGACAAGCTTTGTTAAAATCGATTGCTTCGTTTTTTAGTGATCACCGAACAAAAGGCAGACGGAAATCGTGATAATAGATTTAAGCTTCGGCTTTCTAAGAAACAGAAATATTCGAATGTTATGAAAAAACATTAGAGATATATAAAATAATCTTATAAACGTTCTAGACAATTTTATATATCTAGATAGGACTCGTTTTTAAAACATTAGTCATTAACTTATATAAGAAAAATATGAAATAATAACACTTTTTATTTAACTTCTGTCATCTCCTAGAGAATGAACAGATTTTAATAAATTAAAAATAGAAAGAAAATTTTACCTTTTATATTGTATGAATCAGAAGCGAATCACACCGCAAGTGAAATGCGACACGCTCTCGGTTTAAATCACGCTGCTCCTTTTCTATGGAGTTACCTTAAATTAATACATACATAAAATATTTCTCAAGGTTCAATGTTTACAATAGAAGATAATAATTTATATCGTACCAGCGGTTCTTTAGATTAAGGTGAATATCGTGTCGGTAGAAAAAATCACAACCATCAAAAAAATAATTTCATTGCATAAATGTTAGTGAATGTCCTTATGACAAAAACATTATGAAATCAAAAAAATTTTAAATAATACAAACCCCCCAAAAAGCATTTACAAGGTGAAGGTGTCTCCCAAAAAAACAATTGTGTCCCGAAGCGGAAAAAACTGATATTTTTAAAGTTACTTACTAGAACTGTTTCAAAATACAACAAGAAAAAGCACAAAAAAAGAAGCAAGCTGGTCAATCGTTAAGAGCACTATCTGTTTAGAGTAAAATTATTTTGCTATTTACTAGATTATAATTGAAACAGTCACATGGCGAGTGAACCTTTGTAATTTTAAAAATATTTTTTTTTCGGATTCGGGACACAATTCTTTTTTGAGGTAAGTGTTTCGGAGGTTTATATTATACACCATTTTTTTATTTCATAATATTTTTGTCAAGGAAATTCACTACACTTTTACAATGGAATATTTTTTTTATGGTTGTGATTTTGTTATTTTGGTTATAATATACATAACTTTTCGTCATGATGTATACTGATGACATAAAATAGATAAAACACAAATGGACCATTTTACCTTTAGATTCTAGTTATCGATTTTCTCGGCAAAAACATTTATTTCAAATATGTGTATCATTTATTAACTTTTATTATTTATTATTTACCAATAATAAATATGTCATTATGTGTATTATTTCCGTTTAACTGGTAATTACGCTCTCAGAGACTAGCCGATCGTAATTCAGCTGTAATTTTACTGTGTTTACACTTCATCGTAATAATATACAAAAAATATAATTACCTTTATTATTATTTTTGCTAATAATTAATAATTATTTATTAATTCTAATCTAATTATATTTAATTTTATAATTAATTTATATATTTACATATGTGTGTATATATTTAATTCTGTATTTACTTTTACATTTATTTTTTTAAATATTTTTTTAATTCATATTCTGTTATATTTTTAGGCATAATTTGTTAAATATTCTTTTCATAATAACATTTTGATATACCTTAGTGTTTTCTGAACCCTGATAGCTCGATGGCTAGCAATCTGACGGAATGTACAACGAAAAATGAAGGTTTCAATTAATATTTTATTGATGAGAAAAGAGTAAAACATGTGATCGTAGCCTCGCCATCTGATTAAATATAGATGAAACATAATTTATTTTTAAAAATTAGGAATTTATTCGTACACACGGGAAAAAATAAAGCCAGCGTAAGTTAGCTTGCTGTCGGAGAAGAATAAAAATGGCGGATTCATATTGCGTGATGAGAAATATTGAAAACATGTAAAACGTGTCAATTAATGAATATTTAAAAGTGAAAATAGCTTTTATACAAACAAAAACACATAAATCGGTATTATCGGTTATTAAGTTAGTGTATGTGTTTTTAGCGAACGAAAGTCGCGATCTTTCATAAGAAGCTATATCGTTATTGAGAATAACACCAGTTTGTCGTTTATCTGTGTTTTTTCGCTTGTCTTTTGGCGGAGATTCACTCGACTCCTCTTGATACATGAACAATGATTTATACATACACACAAATATAAACGCCTAAATATGAGCGCTCGGATACACATACCTATACAATACCGTGTTACGTGTACGGATGTTCGCGCACACATGCTTTTCATAATAATAAAAAATCAATAAATATTTATAGAACTAACATTTGCTCACGGCTTTTCGCAGTTAAAGTTTGTTTGTCTGACCGGTGCAACGATAGATTCAAGCAGCTTTTAGATACTCAATTAGCTGAAATACTAACAGCTGAGAAAATACTATCGACCGGTTTAGTAAATATTATTATTAAAAAACGATTTGTACCTTCTATTTATTACGTAAATAATTGTTTCAAAAAGAAATCTTTTGGACGATGGTAGAAAGGTCAATTATTGTTTAAAGTGATAATAAGCTCCTGTCTAGTATATTGATAAATGATCGAAAACTAGGCTATTAAAATATTATTTATATTAGCAAAAAAAAAAACATTTTTCACCCAGGGAGAAATGAAAACTTTATTTTCTTTTATAACCTCCGGGACCACCGTTAGGTATTGCTTCAGAGGATGAGATGAATGATTTGTAGCGCGTGTGAAAATGCCGTGTCTGATCCGGAATCGAATCCGGGATCGCCGGATGAAATGTCGAGACGCTACCACTCGCACCAGGGAGGCCGGCTAGAAATGAAAACCTGATCAATTTAAAAAAGTATACATATTTGTGTGTGTTTAAAAATTTACAACCTTTAATTTTTTATATTTGACATACAAAATAATCAAAAATCCATAAATCTTTAATCCAGGCTGGAAATTAAAATAAAAAAGATTTTATGAACTTCTAATTTGGTTCTGAAAAATTTTAAAAAGAAATCATAATACGTAAACAGAAAATAGAAGTACAAAACATTAAAAATATCATTCCCGAAAGATACTATAAATATCCGCCTTATTATAAGATCAATCTCTAAATGATAAATCATAAAAACCACCTCAGCGTGATAAAATTGTAAAAGAAAACTTTAAAATTAACAAAATTTCAATGCAAGAAAAGAGTCGCGCAATTAATTTACTAACTTAAAAATTAAATACCATTTTTTGTATCTATATATTTCGCAAGCAGGTTTACCATAAACAAGAACACGTCTAAGTATCCAATAAACAAAAATTCCTTAACTTTATCTTGAAAACAATCATTTCATTCTGCTTACACAATCAGGATACATCGCCGTCATATTAATCAGAAATATTCCTTCATCACCGATCATCCGAAGCGACAATCAACCTTTTCAAAACTTGGATTATTTTTGACTTGTCACTATCTGGAGAAATGAGTAACTATTAAGCGTGTACTAGGAAGTCTTATAAAAGTTTAACAGGAAAAATTTAGGACATTTTACATTTTTGATATTTCCCGTAGAACATTGCACCACAATTTGAAAGAATAAGACTTGTGTCTTGAGTAAGATTAAGCCGGTGAAAAAATTAAAACCAACAGAATTTCTATAACGATTAGCTTTCATTAACCAATGAAGCCTATTTCTACCTAAACGATTTCATCAGTAGAGAGAACAGCAGAATTTGGAGACATGAAAGTCCGAAAGTTACACACCAATATCAATCGCGCACCATTAAATGTATAGTCTTGTAAAGAATCACATGAGAATTAATTACTGGGTCCCACTGTTTGATGATCGTACGTTGGTAACACTTTGAAAGTAACATCCAGTGATACGAAAGATATGACTTACCATCTTAGCAGGTAGGATAACATCCCGTACTGCAGCAGTAAAAATAGAACTACGTCGAATACTGAATGGCAAATTAGTTTCACTTCGATTGGAAATTAACAAGCTACCATATTCCTCAGATTTGACAGCGCCTCATATTTCCTTTGAAGTTATCTTAAAGAAAGATTTTAAGCAAAAAAACCTGGAACACTCGAAGAGTTGTAGAAATCCGATAGGAAATAAAATCATTGAATTAGTCGTAATGAAACACAGGCTTTTAGACTTTAAAAAGTTAAATAAGACAGGAATTTGGAGAAATTATACTCCACAATTATTTCAAAAGAAT
The DNA here is from genome assembly GCF_047948215.1 of Lycorma delicatula. Taxonomy (NCBI): domain Eukaryota; kingdom Metazoa; phylum Arthropoda; class Insecta; order Hemiptera; family Fulgoridae; genus Lycorma; species Lycorma delicatula. The sequence continues at coordinate 49,497,198 of NC_134456.1, read as the reverse complement.
AGAAAATCTTTTTCACCATTTTTTTCAAAAACAGTTCAATTTTAAAAATCTTTGTATTAGGCGGCTGAAATTTATTTTCTATTAATATTGTTAATATAAACTACAATTAGATCTTTCGCTTACCAACTGTGTACTTCAGTACTTACCAATAAAATTATTAAATTACTCATATACTTTTGAGTTTTTAAAATTAATTTATCTTCTCTAATTCATTTTGTATAGAACGGATAAAATAATTTTCATTTATGTTCCTTAATAGAAAAAAAGTGGCTGTGTTTTTTTGTCAAATTAAAACTGAAAACAAACACCAGAGGAAATTTTGGGGAAACTTTGAAATTTATGCTTATTTGTCTAATTGTCGAAATTTAAGTTATCCTTAAATCCATTTATCAAAGCATCCTTATAACGTGTAAAAGTTTGAAGATTCATAATTAGATCATCAAAAGGTTTTTATAATACATATAAATATAATATATATAAAGGCATTTATAATAAACATAAATTAATTAATTTGTCTGATCTAGCTTTCCATGCATTCTTCTCAAACAAATAAATACGTATTCACTCGGATTATTTAACAAATATTTAAATACTCTTAGAAACATTACAAAATAAGCTGACAACAAAGTTGTAATTCTTTCCTTTCATTGGTTATTTATTCTTTATAGTGGAGAATTAATCGTACATGAAAAACGTTACCTAAGATTACTTTTTTGGGACTGGAGTAATTTATGATGATTTATTGTAAAATTATCATTTTTCATTTAAATAAACAAAACAAAGTTTAAAAAATTTTTAAATCGGTATTTTTTTCTGCTTCCCCACCAAAATCTTCTTTCAAGAACTTTTTTCTATGTTTACTGTGTTAAATGGAAAACCCTATAAAAACTTCCACTGAAAATACTAAAACCAATAAAATTACCTAACTTTTTTTTGAAGGGTGGCTGGTGAATTATGATGAAATTTGATTGTAATATTATTATTAAAAGTTTATTTAAAATTGTAATATTATGACTTTATATATAATAGAAATGGTTTATGTACTTTAATAATATTAAAAGTTTAAATAAACCAAAAACGTTTTTAGAAATTCAGAAAAATAGATATTTTTAAATTTTTATCGGCTCCCCAGGCCAAATATTGACTCCAAAGTATAAAATTGTTGGGGTCACCTGAACTATTACTACTGTGCCTAGGAATACATATAAAAAATTCGATTAAAAAGTATGCAATAAATAAGAATTTGCTTTTTTTCGATTTTTAGGGAAGGGGGAATTCTGAAGCAATTCTTTTATTTTTAAATAGTAAAGTAAGGATGTACTCATGTACTGAGCGTACAAGTTTGTGTTTGAGCTGATTGTTTACTATATAATGTGCTTATATTTGCAAAATTTTGAAAAATTTATAAGTAATAACATATACATCATCAAAATCGTTTTTTTTTTTAATAAGAATTAATAAATACAGAATAGCAATTTAATTTATTCTTTATTTAATTTATTATTCATTTAAATTTATTAATATAAATTATTTAAATTTATTAATTAATTTAATTAAAATTTATTATTTTATTCAATTTAATTTATAGCAATTTATTCTAAAAGTACACTAGCAATCAGAAAACAACAACGTTAACCATTATAAACTATTTCTTTAAATTTATAAAAGTACAAATTATTGTTAATTGATTCCATTTACTTTTTTTGAAATTTATGATCTTCATTTTTCCTTCAAAATATGACGTAACTGATTATTTTTTTTTTTTTTACATTCAATACCACAATGGATACTTAAAAAAGTTCTTCACAGTATAATTACAACAATAAGATAAAAAAATTAATAATAACAAACAAATAAAAATGATAAAATCCTTGGGTTTGCAGATGATTTAGTAATTTTGGCTAAAAATATGAAAAAATCAAGAATAAAAATCCGAGAATTAGAAAAATGTGCGAATAAAATACGTTTACAAATTTCCTTTGAGAAGACAGAGTAGTCTTCCAGCAGTAAAAGTAATAGAAACAAAATAATCAAGGTTTCAGAAAATAAAATCATTAAAATAACAGAAAAATTTAAATATCTGGAAGAAGTAATAACACCAAATGTTTTGGAAAAAGAAGAAATGATAACTAGGGGACGAAAAATGCAAGAGGCTTTTCATATATCAAAAAACTTATATAACAAAAAATCCCTTTCAAAAAATGCGAAAATTAGACATGCAGAACAGTCATTTTACCAGAAATCCTACACGGAGCGGAATGTTTACAAAATTTTTCAAATATTAACATAATTAATATAGAGAAGAAAAATTCTGGCCGTAAAATCAATGGAGAATATAGGCTTAAAAGCTAAGAAGAAAATTACAGAAATTTGGAAGTAATAGAAACTACAATAAGAAAAAGAAGAATTAAATTTTATGGACATACAGAATGGATGAGTACAGACCAAGCAGTTATTTACGTACTTTTTTAAAACAGAAAAACTAAAATTGCATCGTTTAACGAAGTTGGCAAGGATTTAAAAATATTAATAGGTCAGAAGAAATAATTAAAAATAGAAACACATTTAGAAAAGTAATAAATGAGTCCAAATTTCCAGAAAAGCCGAAAACTAAAAATTAAATTGCAGTAAAGAGAATAACACAGGGAAAGAATGAAACAATTTTGGAAAAGGAGAGAAGCCTAAAGCTGTGCAACGTGATCGTTAGGTGGTCCAATCGAAAAAAAAAAAAATAAATAAATATAATTATCAGGTACGACTGCTTTTAATTGGAATAATTATATAACAGCTGAAAATAAAATTTTTTGAGAGCTTTATTTTTGTATCTGACGGAGTACAAACTAATTAGGTCGATATTACCTGTTTAGTAAGATGCTACATTTTTACTTCCTTGTACAAAATAAAGGAAGTATTGTGATCGCGAACATATTCGGTTTTCAGATTTCAACGGAAATATCCATTTTGTTAATCCCCAAATCAATTTTGACAAGTTTCGGCGTGACGTCTGTAAGTACGTATGTGCACATAACTATAAAACTATTAGCCGTAGAATTTTTGATTTAGCATTGCTGCTGTTTGGATTTAGTTTTGCACCTCCCCTTTCGATTGCAATCGACTGAATCAAAAGTGTACAAAAAACCCAAAATCCAAAAACAGTGGATTTTGGACTATTTTTAACTGTAGTAATAAGCCCTCATTGAGAGCTTTTCAACGATATATGATAAGTGATACTTGTTTTGAATCGTTCCAGAGTTATAGCCAAATAAAACTTTAATTAATGAAATATTTGGATCTTACAAGGGGAAGGCACATCCGTTCAAATCTGACTTCATCTCCTTCTTTTTATTTAAATATATTGATTTATTAATAATTATTAACCTCTGATTGTAAAACAATTTGTACAATAAATAATTCAATAATAATAATATAAAAAAATATCAGAAGTAATTAATAAAATAAAATTTTATGTACTTTTCATTTAAAAAAAATGTGTTATGTAATTTAATAGGCGTACAAGGAAGTCATGTGCTGACCACATCGAAATTTTTAATTGACAAATATATTAGTCACTTTAAAATGGACCTATAAAAAAGCTACTATACTTGTAATCGGTTAAATGCTTAATCATGATTATTTCTAAACCTGCCATCCGAAGGCAATTTTATTTCGGATGAACATTTGATATCACTAAAGAATAACAGAACTAATAAATATGGATTTCCAAACTTTTAAATAAATATGGATTTACGTGTTTACGTAATCCATAAGTTAATCCATTAAGTTCCCCAAATTTTTTTTTTTTCAATTAATATACGGATTGGCAAGAAAAAGTCATAATGCGAGTAACTTTTCATCCATAACCAATTTCGATACACACTGTGAATGAAATGCAGTAAAGGTGCAAGGTACATGTAGCACGTTTAATGTATATATTATATATATATATATATATATATATATATATATATATATGAAAGAATAGTCAAATCCAGTAATTCGTTCATAATATGAAGATTATAAATTTTGGAAATGAAATTTTTTTGTTATACTGAATTGAGGCGTAATTCGACAAACAATTATACTTCAGAAAGTATATGATTTCCTGTAGAATGTAGTTTCTATATATAACTTCAATTAACAATTCTGGGATTTGTACTATGTTGTTTCTCGGAAAATGTAAAATTAGAAGAGTATTCTAATACCTTACCTTGGGACCACATTTTACTTTTTTTTTATTTTAAATCAAAATGAGCAATTATAAGCAATTTTATATATATATATATTTATTTTATTTTAATATTTATATTATTTCAACATATTTTTTTTACTAAATTAATTAATTAATTATATATATATAATATATAATAATACAATATACTAATATTATATATTATACTAATAATATAATATATAATAAACTAATTAATTATATATATAAATCAAAGTTATTAAATAATAACAAATATACCATCAAAGTCATTAATTATCTTATTTTTTATATGAATTAGTAAATACAGGATAGCAATTTATTAATAACATTTTGTTTGTTTTTTGTTTTTTTTTTTTCTGGGAGTCTGGGTCACGAAACGTCGGGAAATGAAAAAAACCATTCCCCGTTTTTTGTAGCATAGCTCTATACCTAAGTAAAAATACAATATTTTACATTATAAAATGTTTATAATGTTCTACTTTATACTATAAAATGTAAAAATTTATGATCTCTATATATATATATATATATATATATATATATATATATATATATGTGTGTGTGTGTGTGTGAATTTTATTTTAGAGTAAAATAACAGTTAAAATTTTAGCTGTTGCAAATACACAAAAAGTAACATCATTGTTACTTTTCATATGTTTTGAGCAGAACTGTTACCTTTTATGTAAAAGAAGTTGCTCAAAAACATCAGAAGATAAAGAATATCTACATTCTCTAGGTATTTTCTGTGATCAGGTTTCCCCACGGTTTTTCTTGATCCTTCCAGGCAAATAGCAGAGCAATCCCTTTTTCATACCCGAACCAACCAGCGCACCAACCGCTCCCAAGCGATTCATGTAATACATAAATACTGTATCGAACTGAATAAAATATTTATTTAATAGAAAAGATATAACGAACTGAAGAATGTTATAAAACATCCTATCTAAGTCTGTCATCTAAAGTTATCACGCTTTAAAAGTTTTTATAAGAGTACGACTGCCACTATTACTTTGGTAATCAGTTATTAAAACTAAAATATCCAATAAGCCGGTGCAGGAGGATAACTCTAATCGTATACCGATTAAACGCACCTATATGTTATTGAATAAATATTATCGATAACCAATAGGTTACTCGTATCCATTATATAGCTTTATTAAAGTAATTAACCGGAAATAAATCTAGTTATTTCTAACATACTACGTACGTTTTAAATCGATTAAAAATAAATAAAAATCGCTTAAAAAATCATCACTCAAAGAAGAGAAACGGAAGTAAACTGGTTACTGACTGATAAAAGGAGAAAGTGAGAAGAAGCGAAAATAAAGATCATAGGCGACGGCGACACACGGCTACTTGTATTGAAAGAGCACGACTAAAAATAACTGTAAGCGACGACTGCAGAGGAAAAACTGTTGGAAGCTAACGTCTAACATCAAAGGAATTCTCAAATTAATCAAAATACAGCGGCAACAAAAATAATAACAATCTTTATTATCTTACTTATTTAAGATACTTATTTCAAAAATTAAATTTCCTTCTAGATTTAGCAAAAAATAAATAAATAAACAAAACGGCAGTATGTCTAATTTTCTGCAAAATGTGTTTTAAGCGCAGACATACGAAACAATTAACGAAAACTAAAAGTGATATTTTTATGTTAAAACTTGCGCTTACGCGTGTGCGTGCGAGAGAGAGTTAAGTGTGTGCGCACACGCGCGCGTGTGTGGTGTTAGGGCACTTTCCGACACGCTTTTGTAATTTTATGATTTTAACCAAACATGGTTAGTTTTATTCCGTTTTGATGATAAAGAAAAATTTATCTGCGTTGACTCTTATAGCAGCTGTCGACTATTAATCGACCTCATATGTTTATCGCAATTAACTCTCCTTATATCAACGTTTTAGTTCAAACCAAAATTTATTTAACAATTAATTTTAACTTACATAAAAGAAAATTACGTTTCAAACGTTAAAAATCAGCTAAATTCCTATCTTTTTGTTGAATTTTTTAAATGTATTCTGAGAAAAATAATATTATTATTATTTTTAAAATAACATAAAAACAAAATTACAGAAATCAATACTGTAGACAAAATAAATAATGCGGGTTCATGTTTGTAGCAAACTATTTGTCTAGTTATAAATATTTTCAAATGTTTCGATAAATTTCTCAACAGATAGAATCAGGGCAGACTTCTTTCCTCAGCATTTGAACTCCAGTAACAAAGTCTGGTTTTGTTATTGGGTTAAATGTTAAATTAACAGTACTATTCTAATGGTTAGTGGAAATCTGTTTTTTGTCAATTACTTCTCAGCCCCGGAAAAACAGGGGGAATTCAGCTTTGTACTTCCTCCACCAACTTTTTCCGGATAATCTTGTCCAACATCTTCAATAACGTGTGCCACATCCGTTCGGTCTGCAGAATACTTCTACGAATATAGCGAACATATTGATATTTACTGGGCTTCTCAGTTGGATGAATTTACATTCACTTAACATAAACCGTGACTGTGACACTAGCAAATTTAATATTTCTAAATATATGTTCTTAAAAAATCGTCTCATTTTGGTCAAACTAGTCAAAATCACTTACTTTGTAAAAGTTTGTAGATTTTGACTAGCATTAAAATAATAATTTTTTACCTGTTGCAGAGTAAAATGTTATTAGAGTTTTGCCTGAGTCTAATACATATTACTTCGTAAATCTTTTTGAAAGTGGTTTGTCATCGAACTTAAATTAGAAATAAAATACATTTTGAGTTTTTATAACACAAAATAATCTATTTTTATGGGCTGCAAGAACAGCATCTTATTCAACCTCACATTTAAAAAAAAACCATAGAAGAATTATTGTAGCTATACGTTTAGTAGTATGTAGACGTCATCAGACGAATAGGATCGTACTACGTTTTAAAAGTGAAAGTTGCTTTACTTAAAAATCTATAATAATAATAATGAAAATATCTTTGATTAGTAAATGAAGAAAATTTTTTTTCAAATAATTATGTTAGTTTGCTACAGAAGCACGAGAAATTCTGTATAATAACCAACGTCGTTAAAACCCGCAAGTGGTTGAGGACCACAAAATCCACAAAATGTAGTTGAGCCACATCTATTGATAACATAAATGTAATATGTAAAATACTGTAAAAACACCAGCAGTGTTTCAAAATTATAAATTTAGTGAACTGTCGCTTGATATTTTACATCCGGCAGCAATTAACGAGCAAAAATAAAAATTAATACTTGTATAGTATTCCACAAAATACGGTTTACCTGAAAAATATATTTAAGCATAAAAGTTATTTTCTTTGCCGCATAGAAAACAATTAACAATGGCTAATAAAACTTGATTAAAAAAAAAGTTCATTTGTGGTAAGAATTAAATTACATTGTCTATAGGCCTAGCCTCTCCCTTGTATCTGTTTGTACTCGGGTCATTGTGCATACATACATCTATTTTGTTTGTTCGACTGTCTCATTTACAGTTAAACCCACTCACCTCACTCTCGTTGTTTTGAGTAGAGGCACGGCTTAAGGAGTGGGGCGCTACAACAATAATTAAACGAAACATACACTCCCGTCTCGTCATACCTTGTAGTTATATGAAACCAGACTCTAGATTACAACAGATTCGTTTACAAAATATATCAACACAATAATAATTTTGTATTGATACTGAATCTGTTGTGTGAGTTTGTTTGTTTGTGTGTGTGTGTGTATGTGTATGTGTGTGTGTGTGTGTGTGTGTGTGTGTGTGTGTATGTGTATGTGTATGTGTGACTACATGCATCCAGCAAACGAAACATATTCAAACAAAGAGTACATTTGACAACGAATCAGAAATTTTACAATAAAAAAAAAACCTCAATAACGTTAATCTCAATACTTCCACATAAATTTAATATCCTCTAGTGATAGAATGTAGAATTATTTTTATCCTGATCTTACTAAATAAACTTTTTTTTTAAATCGATCTAGAATTATTTGTTATATACATATATGTGTAATAAATAAAATATTAAGTGATAAAACTTCATATCTTTAATAAATATTTTGGCAATATTTTTTAGTTGCATGAAATTTTTGTAAATTTTTATATTGTGTTCCTAATCTGACAACACTTTTATTTTTTTTAAAAATATATAATAATAAAAATAATAAAGTCGACAGGTTAAAACGGTAAAAGCTTTAACATTTATTAAAAGTTACGTTTAGCTGTAGGAATATGTTATGTTTTCCAAAACTATTCAATATAACTCGTATTTCTGAAAATTCTATTTTTGGTAACGAAAACAAGTAGAAATTTAATTTTCATAAGTTCAGCCTACTCTCAAATACAACGTTCATTTATTCATCAATATATTTCCATGCATAAACTGATTTATTAAAAACTTAAATCAGAAATTTAAAGAAAAAAGTACCTCACAAAATTTAATGATTAAATATTCATGAAATAAAATCCAAATAGATGACAAGGCATACAGTATCTACATGTATAATTTTTGAACGAGATTTTTTTATATTTTTGGTGTTTAAAACTTAAAATATTTCAGAAATATAAGACTTGTATAAGTAGAATTTTAATAACTTACACATAGCAGATATAAGATTTATATCTATATTTTCGTATTTAATCTTAATCTATAGGAAGTAATTTTACTTCCTATAGAAGTACCGTAATTTCAATAATTTATCGAAAACGTAAATAATATTTCACTTGCGTGTAGGAGAAAATTTGCTCCTCATATTACTCCCCCGTTATTTTTTAAATATTTTCTTTTATTATTACGGCCTCAGATATGATTTTACATTTGTAAAATTTTAACAAGAAGGATGAGATAGATGAAAGGGTAGGTGAAAGAACTGAAGACTCTTACTGAGATTAATCGAATCCGAGACTAACTACTATTAAAGAAACCTTTTATATTTTATTTTTCTTTCTAATCCATTCGTTCTACAAACAAACAAACCTTTACTTAATAAAAAACAAACAAATAATTAGATATTTTAATCTGATCTATACGTAATAATAAATTGCATAAATCATGTCAGGAATGGGTAGACATCCACTCAACATATAAAAGAAGGAACTGTCGCGTTTTATTGATCAAGGAGACCGTGGAAAAATTTTGATCAAAGCGGCGCGACATCACAAAATACACAATTAACTTTAAAATGAAAAAATAGAAGCGGTTAAAGTAGTTCATATTAGACCTTAAAATAACAAATACATGAAATGAAGTAAATATGCAAGGAAACAAAATAAATAAAATAAGCAAGAAAATAACTACTTAGAGGGCGATAATTATAATTACTTAATAACATTTTTTCACGATATAAAGTAGTACAAAAATTCAGATTATTTTTTAATTAGAATTTTTTTGAAACTCATTGACAGTATACTGTCAATATAATATTATTTTATATTATTTTATTTTGACAAATAATATTATTTTAAAAAGATCGGTGTGGAGATATTTTAAATGGTCGGTAGTTTATTAAAAATGGCGACAGTTTATTTAAAAAGGGATTTTCCGAAGTAGTGCTGCACAAAACAATTTCTGCGGTCCGGTTTGATAGAGATGAGCATTGTTATTTTTTGGGAATAAGTGACAATTTATTTTAGCAAAAGGTATTGCTAAATACATAAACATAAAAGCATAGATAAATTAGAATTTTTAGTAAAATAAATATCGGTCTACATCATTCACATTTACGAATAATAAACAAAACCATAGAATGTGAGCGAGTCATCTGATAATCTTCAACTCTAATGGATTTCTGATACTGCTTCACTTATTCGGAACTTGTAGGTTGCTGCGTTCCTTGTTTATGAATGGGTACATTGTATAAGTAGCGGAGTTACAATTGCCAGACAATTTTAATAGTTTGAAAATGCCCTTTACAATTTAAAGCACTTAAATGATGGTTAAATTAAAATAGTAAGCCATCTTCACTTCAAAAAACTTGTTTAAATTAAATTGTTTCTTATTTACTTATTTTATAAAGATAATTTCCAGTTATTCCTGTTATTTTAATTAATAACATAATTAGAGATCTATCGATAATCTACCTTTAAAAATACTGAAATCCGGCCATATTGAAAGGACCCAAACTTTTTCTCTCCTTCCCATAAAAAAAAAAAAAGTCTGAATAATTCTCTGATTCAATATTATCAGAGAAAAGTGGTCATCAAAATTACAATTAAGAATTCGTTACCAAAACGTTTTATACAAAAGTATTATCTGCATGTAAGGAAGCACGGTGTATCCGACAATAATGCCGAAGTTTACAATTTTATAAGATATGAACAAATGCTAGATTTGATTTTTTTTTTTTTTTTTTTTTGTTTATAAAGTTCAATTTTTTACTGTATTAAACCATAATATGTGGTTTACGTGTTCACGATAGGTATAAACAAATATTACGAAAAGTTTCTTGCCTTACTACGTTTTGATGTAAGCCGGAATAATGAAGAAAAATGCCACTTTATTTATTAATGTTTTTATTCTTTGCGCAGTACACGAAATGCAAGAATTCGCCGTTTTTCTGAAGGCTTTTTCAATGATTATGGTAAGAAAAAAAATAATAGCAGTTTTTAACAAAAGAAAATTCTTTATAAATTTCGAAATAACATTTACATTAAAATTTTACAATAAAAAACCTCATGCTCCACTTTAGAGGATATCTCTTCTTAAAAAAAAGTTGAGATACGGTAGCTAACCTTGTGCTGACGCTATGCTTCCAATTTCAGAAAAATCTAGATCCACCGATTCAGTAAAACTGTAAGAATTTTTTTGTTAAAAAAAAAGATATTTTTATTAACATTAATTAGTTTTTGCTCTTCTAAAGTGATTCGGTGGAGAGATTGGTAAAAAGAACCTGTAGACGCAGTTTTTAAACATTAGCAATATTAAATCTTTCATAACTTCTAAACCATGCATTGTAAAAATAAAAATGATATAGGGTTTTTTCAAAATATTTTGCCCTCTTTTCTATTTATATTCATCATAATTTCCAAACCGACAAAAACTTTTTACATAATACTTATTTTTCTTCTTTTTTTTGTCTTCAGTCATTTGACTGGTTTGATGCAGCTCTCCAAGATTCCCTGTCTAGTGCTAGTCGTTTCATTTCAGTATACCCTCTACATCCTACATACCTAACAATTTGTTTTACATATTCCAAACGTGACCTGCCTACATAATTTTTTCCTTCTACCTGTCCTTCCAATATTAAAGCGACTATTCCAGGATGCCTTAGTATGTGGCCTATAAGTCTGTCTCTTCTTTTAACTATATTTTTCCAAATGCTTCTTTCTTCATCTATTTGCCGCAATACCTCTTCATTTGTCACTTTATCCACCCATCTGATTTTTAACATTCTCCTATAGCACCACATTTCAAAAGCTTCTAATCTTTTCTTCTCAGATACTCCGATTGTCCAAGTTTCACTTCCATATAAAGCGACACTCCAAACATACACTTTCAAAAATCTTTTCCTGACATTTAAATTAATTTTTGATTTAAACAAATTATATTTCTTATTGAAGGCTCGTTTAGCTTGTGCTATTCGGCATTTTATATCAATCCTGCTTCGTCCATCTTTAGTAATTCTACTTCCCAAATAACAAAATTCTTCTACCTCCATAATCTTTTCTCCTCCTATTTTCACATTCAGTGGTTCATCTTTGTTTTTTCTACTACATTTCATTACTTTTGTTTTGTTCTTGTTTATTTTCATGCGATAGTTCTTGCGTAGGACTTCATCTATGCCGTTCATTATTTCTTCTAAATCCTTTTTACTCTCGGCTAGAATTACTATATCATCAGCAAATCGTAGCATCTTTATCTTTTCACCTTGTACTGTTACTCCGAATCTAAATTGTTCTTTAACATCATTAACTGCTAGTTCCATGTAAAGATTAAAAAGTAACGGAGATAGGGAACATCCTTGTCGGACTCCCTTTCTTATTACGCCTTCTTTCATATGTTCTTCAATTGTTACTGTTGCTGTTTGGTTCCTGTACATGTTAGCAATTGTTCTTCTATCTCTGTATTTGAACCCTAATTTTTTTATAATGCTGAACTTATTTTTCATATACTCGAATTAACTATAAAAAAAATGGATTTTTATTATTCACAAATACAAAATTCGATTTTGATCAAATAACGACCAAAACATAATCTGGTCTTTCATCTAAATACCATTCTCGAATTTATAGAACTAACTCTTATAGAAGGCGATTTCTTTAGAGACATAATTTCCCTACATGAAAATTTTGTATTTTGTTGAGCTTTTAAAATATGTAAAAGAGCTGAGTACGTGCTTAAAGTATCTTATTAAGCGTAATACGTTACATTTAAAACAAAAATTAGTTTAATTTGATTCTGTTCTTAAACGGATAAAAAATAACGAATTAGGAATTTCTAGTCCTAGCACCAGAATTTGTGTAATGTAATAATTTATTAATTACTAGGTAGTTATGGCCATAACGTTACAACATCGCAAAAGGGAATTTAATGGGATATTCGTATGATACGATGAGGATGTAATTCAGGGGGAAAAAACATTTATTTCGTAGACAAAATTACATAAAAATAGGTAAATCACACTGTAAATCAAGTACTTAACTTATTCGTTCAATATACTCGCAAAATAAAATGAAAGTATAAACGAAAAAAATTCATGTAGAAACGTGGAATGTAAATATAAAGAAATAAGAATGTAAATAAATCGAAAAAAGTATTAAAGTATATAAAAAAACAAAAAACAAAACCATAGAGTGTGAGTGAGTCATCTGATAATCTTGAACTCTACGGGATTTCTGATACAGCTTCATTTATTCCGAACCTGTAGGTTGCTGCATTCCTTGTTTATGAGTGGGTACGTCGCATAAGTTGTAGAGTTACAACCCTGCTTAATCTTGCCAGGATTTTTACTGTCCACCAACCGATAATGATGGCCAGAAATCGGACCCGACATAATGTTGACAACTAGCCCTCACTGTGCCGACTTTCCAACACAGAAAGATAAAAAAAGAATACAACCTCTCACCACCCTAACACATACAACCACAAAAAAGTGGTCGACTGAAAGAAAATCACTTTTTATTTTAATCAGCTATCGATATAATAATTTATAATTTAAAAGGTATGAAACCCATTAAGGGCGGACTGAAATAGCAGTGGCTGCATTAAAATTATTTATGATTTAAATTTAATATCAAAAAGGGTAATTTAATGAGAAGTGTTATCCAATAGGATAATTTTTAAAGTTGTACATTCTAAAGTTCATCATTCGAGTTGCTCTACAATTTATACTTTTGTAATTAAAAGCAAATCCCCTAATAACGGTATGAAATAAAAAACAGTAAAAATTTTAACAATATTACAGTTATAAATAATAATCAAAATATACTTTTAAGACAACAGTGCTGGGAATCATATCCACAATGTGGTTAATTTGACTTCGAAGATAAAGACGAAATTTCCATGTTAAATAAATTATGTAAACTGATTTAAAATTTGTTCAACCCCAACATAATTTAAGCTCTCATCGTGGTTGTACAACAGACCTATCAGTTTTGGTTAACTGTACTGGAGCGGAGGCTAAAAATTCATGTACACCAAAATTTATTGCAATATTATCTAACCCATTCCTAATAGTATGTTAACACTTTCACAAAAACAAAATAAAATTATCACCAAAATTAATTTTCTTCAAAATGATAAGGTAATTAAATATTAGAATCTATTTTATAAGATAATTATTTCAAAAATTAATAAAAAATAAATATTTGTTTAAATTATTCTTACAAACCATGCATGTTTATCTTATTATTAACTTATTTACTATGGTTTTTGTTTTAATTACATTGTTATTTTTTTTAAGAATGATGTACGTCCTTAGACGTTCCAAACAACGTGAAGCTTGAACGCGGATTTGTTATAAAAATTTTAAACAAATTTAATATTTATTAGAGATTAAAACTGCTAAAGATATACTTCCTACGAAACGAGCTAACACGTACCTCAATTATTTTTGTCGTAGTGTATCAATTTAGTTTATTATTAAATCGATCGACAAAGTTCATAACAGTAATAGTAATATTTTGAGTAGTTTTGGAGAACTAGGATATTTTTGAGGACATCAACTGATGAAAGAAGTCGCTATGGAAACGCACTCACTACGTATTGAACTTAACAAGGGAAACGAAATATGGACTAAGCAGTGAACCAACTTTTTATTAAAGTTACCGTGAACTGAACAAATATTACAGCAGAGAATTTTTATCATATATATTTTATAAAATGCTACTTAAGTTTTAATTTTTAAAAAAAGTGAAAATAATTTACAAAAATAATGCAGTTACATCTACAGCCCTTATTGATAAATTAAATATAGTAAACACAGATTATCGAAAAGGGAAGGGCTAGTAGATCCCTGTATCATGCGTTTCCATAACAACCACTCCCCGCTCGACAGTACAAACGCCTCTTTCAAGATTTTCAGTGAAAAGAAAACCACCTGAAACTTTTTACGGTTAAGTTTAAGCACACCTTAGTAATATAACAAAATATAATTAGAAATTATCAAAAAAAAAGTGAGAGACTAATATAACCAATTTTAACAATAAATTGGTATTAAACTTGAAACTAGTATCTAGTATTAAACTCGCATGTGCAGACTATCAGGTCGAGATAAGACAAACTGAGTGCTACTATTCTGTTTCAGTTTATATACTATTCAAAGGTGCTACGAAAATAAAACATGTTGAGTAATTAGCAGACAAAACAATATTGGGATACATATACATACAGATTTAAGTATTTTATAAAATGCAACCAAAATCTGGGTGAATTGTATAAAAATAAAGTCAACCTCTTACAAAAAATATTTTTAAAAAAATTTATCTAATTTTTTTCAGATTTTACGCCATAATTCGTAGAATTAAAAAAATTAATTAATTTAAAAAATATTTGTTACTAGTATAATTGTCAAACGTCCGTCAAAATGTAAAAAAAAAACTTTGTCAAAATGTCTGTCTTATTCAAAATATTTAACGTTAAATTCATTTAACTTTTTTTCTTTTTTTTATGTAGAAAACCATGAGATAACAACTGCGAAAAAAGCACACTTCCTCCATACACAGCAAATTTATTAGTACGGGAATTGACTGTGCTAACTGGACTAGGAAAAGGAAGTAACAAACACTAGTAACATTAAATTCTACTCGTCAGCCGTACACCGAAGAATAAATATATTTATACCAAGAACGTTTATAACATCGTGAGTTTCACTATACACATATCTGCTACCGTATAAAAAACAGGAAAATTCGATCCTGATGGCTTCCACGAAGCAACAAATTTTCTAAACATTTTATTGCCATACAATGTCGGTATTGTGATTCTAAAGAATAAATTTTATAATTTAAATTATAATTCCTTATAACCTGAGATTAATTCCTTATGACCTGAGCATTATGTGAAATCACGATATATATAAGGATCTTGTTTCAGTATTCTTTTGACTAAAATATTAGTAAATCCAATATGCACCCTATTATATATTAAAGGTTATAAACTAACTCTGTTGTTGCGACGTATTAAAATGCAACAGTGCATTTCATTGAGCCTAAATTCTGAATTCGTTCAGGTTGCGTATATCATCCCGCCTATTTTCGTATTTAGGTACTTGACTTCTATAAAAATTTAAGAATGTAATTGATAAAAAATTATTCAGGATTCGTAATTATTTTTAAGGAAAAAAATATAAATTTTATTTATTTTCTCGGCGTTAAATTACATCCTTATACCGTAAAAATAAAATAAAAATAGCACATAATACTTTTAATTATTTTACTTTGTAATATAACTGTGAAGATTATACAATAAAATTTACTTTGTAATCCATTGAAGCATTGACCTCAAATATGAATTATAGCTGTGCTTCAAATGAATAGTCTAAATCTCTCGCTTCAGCTATATTATACATTTGCAGTAATAAGAAGTATTCATCAATCGTTTATAAAATGTTTATTGTGTTTTATTTTACAAATCATGTACTACTTTATAAAATTAATCATAATTAAAGCACTGTGTTAGTATGAATTGCCAACATGTTGGCATAGAACTCTGCCAACATACTGTTGGTGTTCTGGTTCCGAGAATGAATTTCACTACTCAGAATAAATCAGATAATAAGAATCTCTTTAAATGTTTGATATAGGTCTATGCCCTTTGTTCATTGCATTTACACAGAATTTTACAATCAAAAATGTCATTCAGTCTTCGGAGAAAGAAGTATTGTCAAATCTGGAGTGTTCTGTGTATTGGTGGTGTGCTGATGTTAATACATATTTTTTTTTTTATAAATGTGCAATAATAAATTATTGTTTATATATATATATATTAATAATAATTTATTATTTATTATACTGTAATAATATTTTTTTTTTTTAATTATAATTTATTATTATTACAATTATTATATATATATATATATATATATTTTTAGCAGAATGACCTTTTTCTACTATTTTATCCGATACAAACATCAGATATCCTTCCCGCGAAAGATCGGCAGCGGTAAAATTCAAAATGTACCAGAGACCGATTCAAAAATAATCGTTAACAAAACACACACACACAAATCTTTAAACTGAAAGATGAAAGTAGCACGTACAATATGTACACATCATTTAAAATAAAAGCCTAATTTTAGCAGACCTATAATTTTTGCTTATAATATATTTATATAACATAAAACATACAAAAAAAAATTGTATCATCATGGGATAATACCGAATGAAACTGTTCACTTCGGCTGACTCTAAACGTTAGTGTTCCGCAAATCGAACGAAACTGTACTACACATCTAACACGTCAGCTCGAGGTCGGTATGTCGACCTTCGAATTCTGCCCACTTTAAAAAAAAAATAAATACTATTTAGTCCTCTATCAGTGCGTATAGCTAGTAGGACAAAACGGAAACTGTAGTCAATTTCGTGTAACTTTTTTTTAATTTTTGTTCTATCGACGTGTATACATGTATTTTAACGAGACCGATTGGAATGAAAAAAAAAGTTTTTAAAAAACTAATCAGCAAAAACTTAACATATACAAAACGGAAAAATTTGAGAGGTAAATACCAAATTTTAACAGCTCATTTAAACCTTTTTAATAAACGGCCTACAGGAATAATAATAATAATCATAATTTTGTTCTCAGCAGAAATTTTCTTTTCTTCAAGACAAGAAGACATTTTAATCTCTTGTATCACATCTAGGTGATTAAATAAACCATTAAAGTGATCTAGACAATTAAATAATTAGAAGATGATATTTACTTCATTAACAAGTAGCCGACATGTGAAATGAAATCGAAGTAATTTAAAAATTCTGTTTTTTTTAAAAAGCTAAAAATCGTTTTAGAGATTCGTAGAACTTTCAAACACGAACATAGAATTTAATATAAAGTAATCAAATAACATAATAGTACTCTATAAACAGAAAAACAGACAGGCCAAAGAACATATCTGTGTAAAAACTGCTTTTAATCTGTAATGAAAAATAATAAAAAGGCAGCCCACAATTCAATAAAACATAAAGAAGTCAATCAAACTCTGAAGGCAATGAGAGCTAAACCTTAATCCTCGTGCAAGATTTTAAAAAAATATTTTAACTTCTTTGGATATAAATTTAAAGTGCATTTATTGTTTGTTTAATTTATTAGAACAAGCCACTGAAGATGCTGGAAATATATTCCAAAGGCACCTTCCTCCTAATACACTCAGAAAATTACTTTAAATGTCAAAAAATTATATAAAAATAAAAATTTCCAGACCTTTATTATATTTTGTTCTTCAGTATATTTAGAACTTTACTTTCACAAACTCAGAGAAAAAAAATGCAATAAATTAATAAGTAAAAAGAAACCGACTTTTCGTTTCGATGCCCTCACTATTTCGCAGTCAGAGACACACTGATTTTCAGAGTATAACGCACTACATAACCATCGATTAACCAGTAGACCCTACATACAAGCATAAGCTTTCAATCACTCACCACTGTGACTCACTGGATAAGCGCGTATGAAAAATACATTATTAAACAGTCAACAAAACCTCAAATTTTTCGACCTTAAATTGAGCGTAACTAAAGAACGACACAACCAATCTTCATTAAATTTTCACATCCACAACTTCAAATACACTACAACAGCATATCTAAATTTCAATAAAATTGTCCAGCTGTTTTGGAGATTTTGAGCCACAAAATTTTATTCATAGACCTATATAAATATATAAGGAACCCCTATTTTAAGTGAACGATCTTTCTATACTCCTCATACTTCAAAACGTAAAGAAAATTTATGCGACCGAAAGTAATACCGTACTTTTCTTCGAAAAGTCGGTAAAAATTATGAATGTAAATAAATTGAATGAAACTCTACTTCTGAAATATCTTTACTGTAGTGGTTCCTAGGTTCAAATTATTGGGTAAGAAACAGCAAAATTTGTCAATGTCTTTACGAATAAGAGATGTACCTTTCTATATTAATCGGTGTCCGACTAAATAAAGTCCACCAGTTACCCAGGAGACTTCTAAATTTTATCGTACGACTCACATTTTAATTAAAAGAGATGAAATATCGATTATAATCCTTTCTTTTATTAAAGCCCCAATTCTGGAAATATCAGTGACAAATAGCAGAACATCAATAATTTATAAATTACGCTCGTTTACGTAGTTTCCTTGTAACAAAGATTTAATATTTAATTATCAGGTCGTTACACTTTTTAATTTTCAAATAAAGAATTAAACAATTAAATGTGACAAGACTGCCTGTAGATTATTCTTTCCAACAGACAATATAACAGATACAATATATCCGGTACAATAACTTGATTGCATTTGAATGATGACTATTAATATCATCGGTCATTATGAATGTCGGATTCTGCGATTTGTCTCCGCGGAATTCAATCACAGAAATCCGAGATTAAATTCGTTAACCTTCAACTACCTCTTTTATAGTGCGTTCAACCATTTTGATTAGTTAATATCCACCAAATATAAAACTTTTTTTTTTTTTTAAAGGAATGAAAATACGGCAATGGAAATTAAATGATAAATGCTGACATGTTTTACCGTACGTAATATATTTTACAATACCGACAGTTTTTATGATTGTTTATCAAGTAATTTTCTTTGCGTCTTATTAAAAAATTACAACTTACAATTAAAAATAAATGTTATTAAAATTATTATATTTTTTATTGAATACTGAGTATTTTTGCATAATATTATTAATTGAAACTTAACGAGGGTAACTAAAAATAATAAAACTACGGTGGTTTTAAACTAGCTATAGGTATGAAAAACAATCTATTAATACTACAATACAAATAATTTTGTAAAACTTCCCAGTACTTCCATAGGTTTAGAAAGAGTTCCTTCAATTAAGAAGTTGAAAATAATTACTACTTTTACGACTTATTTAACTTCTTACTTTTTTATTTGCCTTCTTTTCGAAACAATAAAAATTCAATTAGTCAAAAGTTAACTGAAAAATAAGCATAAATTCAGTACTCTGCTGAGAAGTATTATATCTTTTTTAAATTTAATTAAAAATCATATTTATTTTTATTTAAAAAACAGATAAACGTTTTATTTTTTAAAAAAATTATATATATATATATTATTTTTATTACTAATGAAGTCAGTAAATTTAAACGGGTATTATTTTTTTTTAATTATTGAACAGATTTTTTTTAAGGGTGAGGTCTATACCATAATTTTTGGGTTAATTTTTTAATGTTATCTGTAAAAAAATGCCTAATAAGTTACGTTATCTTAAATTATGATTCAAGAGAACATAAAACAATAAAGTAAAGATTAGAAATTTACTCCACCACTTTTCTTACCGTTATAAAGATGAAAATTGTATTATATCGATTCTGATAATGCTTCATTTAATGATATTTAATAAGTTTAAACTGGATTGGTTGAAACAGTAAAAGGTAGAAAGAATTACAATATTAATATTTTTATTGATGACGGCGTTGTTAACCGAACCAAGGTTAAGATCTGGAAATTATTTCAATTGGATCTTACTCGTATTTAGAGAATTTTTTTTAATTAAGTCTATAGAGATTCGAGTACTAAAATGGCTAAAACATTATGCTATTAAAATTTAGAAAAAAATTGTTAAAACTATTTTTTAAGCGTGACACCTATTACGATTTTTTTTTAATTTTCAATTTTATTTTTAAAAAATGTCCGATTACAATGTAGTTTAAATAACTTAAAACCATGCACGAATAAATTTTCATTGTCCCATTTCTTCTGAGATAACACTTTCAATATCTCACCTCCACAATCGATTTTTTACCGACTTTTCGAAGATAAGTACGGTATTTCTATCGGTAGCATGGTAAGAGTGAGGGATGAAAATGAATTTTCTTTAAGTTTTGAGGCATGTGGATAATGAAAATACAATTCATGTATAAAATTTTGTGGTTCGAAAACCCCCAAAACTATTAAATCAATTTCATTGAAATTTAGATATGCTGTAGTAGTGTATCTGAAGTTGAGAATCTCATGAAGACTGGTTGAGCCGTTCTTGAGTTACTCTCAGTTTAATGTCAAAAATATCTGAGGTTATGTTGACTGTTCAGTAGTATATTTTTTTATTGTAGTGCTTTTTTGACTTTTTTTATTTCTTTTGTAAAATTTTAGATTAGAATGAGTTGATACTTTTTCAAAAGGAAACATAATAAAATAACAAAAAGTCAATCTTCTTGTAGAGAACTGCACAAGAATTTTTTAAAATTAAAATCAGTCCCTCTTAATAACAAGCTAATACATTACAATTCATGATTTTACTTCAAAAACGTTCTGAGATATAAAGCTAACAAGATAAACACACATACGTAAGAAATTTTATAAAAAAGATTTTAGTAGTTTTCAGCTTGGGACTTTAAAACTTGGAAAAAACCAAAATCCAGTAGGGGAACCACTTTTTACACCGAAAGAAAAACTTTTCTGTATAAAAATTGAAATTTTTCAGTAGTGAAATTAAAAATATAAAGTTAAGTAGTAAAATGAATACATTTTAGATGATGTAATTTATGTAACAAATCAAAATGATTTTCTATTTTTTGTACTACCTAGAATAGATATTATATTAAACTGAAACAGGAAGAAACCAATTTTTTACAAAATAATTAATTTTAGTAGCAGTATGACATAATTTATGTATAGAATATATTACTGAACGTAAAATGTAAATTCAGTGAATTCAACTTAAAAAAGGAAGTAAATAATTTCTAGATAAATTATTTTTTTTTAAATACAATAAAATTATTGTTAACAAAAATTAATTATTGTTTTTAAAATTGTTTATTTTTGTCAGTCCGCCAACTTACACGAAGAAGTGGCATCTTTTTTTCCGAAAAATTCAGAGTTCGAATCTGGTCAGATAGAACGTTTTTCACATGCAGGACTTTTTATACTACATTCTCCTAGCAGACTGATATTAGGAAGATCATTCGACATTAAGAATTCTACAAAATTCCTTCCGCCTAAACTGAGAAAAACTGGCGCAAAAGATCAAAACAAAATTATTTATAAATTATCTGGCTGAATTAATAGGCGTTTCTTAAGATAATCTATCTCTAAACACCAAAGAACCCTCAAACAAAAAAAAATGTTTCTTAATTGATCTGTTTCAATTTTTATTTATTTTTCTTCCCCTTACATCTTCCACTAAGATTCAAAACCACAAAAATACCAAAATACCATTTATACCACACAGTAAGTCACAAAAATAACTGTTTCTAATCAAACAGTATATTAATCAAAATATTACCTTAGATTATAACATACTAACGGTATATTTTAATCAAAATACATAAAAATATAATTTAAGCCTTACTTATACGTGTAAAACGTAAAGTGCCTCACAAAAATGTTCTAGGTCCTTGTTTTTTATTGTTAATGACTTCCTCAAAATTTTAACCCATTCGTTATAATCCTTTTCGTAGACGATACAACTGTACCTATATTTGAAGATAATTATTTAAAAGGAATTGAAAATTCTACGATAACAACTGAAAACTTTAATAAATGTGGATAAAACCGTTCTTCCAAGGAAGACTTAAGATCGCGTGGATACAATTCCCATTAATGATAACAGTAATGTCTCTATTGCCCACAAAGCAAAATTTCTAGGGTTTATTAGATGACAAATTCTCGTGGGATGATCAAATTCATTCGTTTATAACGAAATCAAATCGTACTGTTCTGCTCTGAACCGCCTTAATAAAACGCAAAGCCTGTCATCATTATTAAATTATGCTTGTATTTCTTATCATCTGAAGTATAATGTACACTGAGGCTCACTCAAAAAGTCGGACGAACCTTTAATTCAGAAAAATTAGCTGTCAGATCATTATCTGGCACCCACAAGTCATGAATCATAAAGATCTATATTTAGAAAGTTAAATATGTTAAATTATCCTTGTTCTTATATTTACGAATTTACAATCTTTGCTAAAAGAATAGTCACTTATTCATAAAAAGTTAAATATTTAACTATACCAAATCACACAACGGAACTGTTTTAGTATAACTCGTCTTTCGTGAAGGACTTATTATGCTCCGTTACCATTTTTATTAAATTGTTAAAAATCTTCCTACCTATAATTTAAAAATATAATTAAAGATTTTTTTACAGAAATAATATTATTGTTGATGAATTTAAAAAATATAATTAAAAACTACAGGGCCGGCCCTAAGGAGTAGGAAAAATTTAAGAGCGGTAAAACCTCCTGAACTTGAGTGCAATAAAAAATAAACTCAACCCACAAAAATATATTTCGATTACTTGAATCTAGAAAAAAGAGACTAGGTTTGTTTATTGTTTTAAAAGTATATCTAAATTATCTCTGAAAATAATAGGTACTAGTTTTAGTTTGTAAGTTCGATGGCGTAATCAGTTAGAAACGACTGGATGTCTATAAAAACAGAAAAGTACGGGATGACCAAGAGTGTGTCTGAAGAAAATGTTTAACGTGTCAAGAAGTCTGCTTGGTCCTAAAAAATCTGTTAGGAAGGCCAGCCGCGAACTAGCAATGCCGTTGATGACAGTGTTGTATGTTTTAAGGAAACACCTAAATGCGTCCATACTATTTAAAGCTGTTACAGGTTTCGAAGCCTACCGACTACGCTGCGCGTGCCAATCGAAATGCTACAACATGAAGATGACGACTTTCTTGATCGTATTGTGTCTATTGATGAGTCAACATCTCAATATAGTGGAAAGCTAACAAACATAAAGTTCGTATCTGGGATTAGTAAATCCTCATTAACTCTTAAAGCGAAAAGGACTCCCCAAAATTAAACGTTTTCCTTGCAAATTCCCGACGGCGATTTTACGGGCCGTTCTTTTTCGCTGAAGCAACCAGAGTAGGAATTGTTGATTTGAATATTCTGCATACAATTGTTCTTTCTTCGACTGCAAGATAGACCAAAAAATTATATTTGGCAACAAGATGACGCGCCTGCCTTCTCACTGGCATAACTCTGAACGGAATCAGTTGTGCGAATTTTTCCCAACCGTCGGATCGGTCGGCAAGGACCCGATGATAGAGTTTGTTTGTGGAGGCCTCCAAGGTCACTCGATCTGATCAAAAGTGATTTTTTCCATCCGGGTTTTTTTAAGTATTTTTTTTTTTATGTGCCGCCGCTACCTACTTACCTACTCGATTTGAGCCACATGATTGAAATAGCTCTCGCTTTCATTACTCCAAATATCATAGTTAAAGTATTGGACTAACTTTTCTAACAGTTAGTTGTGTGTTGTGTGAAGAAAGGTGTTCACGTTGCACACTTGCAGGATAAAACTGTAAGAGTTACTCTTTCATTTTCTTGTGATTAATTCCTGAAAGATATATTAAATAGCTATACATTAATATTCTTTGTACACCTGTATATTTACTCTATTATTCCAGGAGAAAGATATGTGTTAGGTGATTTGTTCGTTTGTGTCTAGGTAACTCCAGAACAAGTGATTTATTTCTAGCATCTCCAACATCTATATATTTATTTATAAAAAAAAGTATCAAACGACCACTGAAAATGATACATCCGACTGGAATATAGATAATCATTTTGAAAAAACTGATATATAATTGACATTTTGTCCAAACTATAATCAAGTAAAACACTTCAAACACGGTCTTCAAAAATACATACATATGTATTATTGTAATATTTATCTATACAGGTTAGTAGCAATTGTTTTTTAAAATTTATATTCCATTAAAGACAAAAATTAAGAATTAATATGAAACCTAAAATAAAAACAATGAAAATGCTATAAAAAATTATATAAAATTAAAGTACCGTAAAAATAAATAAAACATCTTACAAACGAAAAAATATTGTTTGAATACTGATTTACAATTCTAATAAATGATATATATTTATAAATACGTTATCAAACATTCGTTTTTTTTTAAACGAGATAATAAGCCGGTTTGATAGACTTAAGAAAAAATTAAATAAAAGGTTTCAAAAGATGCACCAAATTTTGTTTCAGTTCTTTTAATTTTTATGTAACCGGCTTCAAATTAAAAGCAAACTATCAACATTTTAACCATAATTTGGTATCGACTTCAAAAAACCAAAATTAAAAAAAAAAATTGGAAACGTATTATTAAATTCAAAAGTCGCCACCCGTGTGAAAAACTATTCCTAAGAATAGCAAAAGTCGAACAACCTGCGTCACAATGAAAAAATAAAAGGAATGAAGAGAAATGATAAAAAGAGACTATTGAAAAGCATGAACTAGGCTCGTTGGAATATGGGGGTTGGTATCACTCCCTTAACTTAAATTTACCAACAAATTTTCTGATATTTCAAAAATACTTTCCAAAATCAGAAAGTATACTGTAACAATCTAATCTGAAGAATGATGATAAAGAAATTAAAAAATACCTTCTGACCGTCAATATACAAATATAATTTTTCATTTCAGAGATTTTTTACATCTTCCACTCAAGTTACATAAAAAAAAATCATTATGGGAATGTTACAGAAAATTGCTTCACTAAATAACAAATAATTATCAAAATTGATGGTCTGTTTTGTAAAAGATGAGAGCAGAACATAAATTAAAAAACAGCAAAATATACTTACTCATCTTTCATTTGAAATTATATAAAATATTAATCAAAATTCGAGAACCTCCAAACACTAATTCGCTTTTAGAGAATTCCGCCGTAAAAATTTCTGCTTCCTCTTTTATTATAATAAAGTTTTTTTCTGCTATTTTGATAAATGTATTGAAAAAATGTAATAAAGATATTCTAAAATGTTGTGTTGTTCTGTAGTCGGGTTTTTGTTAATTTTTAAAAACTACGCGTAACTAAAATTATAATTGAGGGAATAAAAGCATCAGCCTTAAAGAACAACAGTGCATCTATAAAATATTAATTAGGGATGATAACTAACATTTCACTTACGGATAAGTTTCATCATGCAAGTTTCCTTTAAAATGGTTATTCGACAAATCGAGATTGTGAACTAACTTTCACAAGAAATTCGAAGAAATGAACACATGCTGAGAAATCTACAGGATTTAGATAACAAATCACTAATTTTTTTCGCAGATGAAAAAGAAATTACAGCTTACATAATTTCTATACTGTGCAATAAATACCAACCACAATATTGAAATTAATGAAAATTAACTGTAATTGTTTTGCATAAACTATCACATACTTCTAAAGTTAATTTAATACAAAGCAAATTAGATATCATCTTCGAACCGACATTTTTATCGATATTGTCGAAGTGTCCATCGATATAGAGTAGAATAACATCTGAAATTACGATTCCCCTAAAATATTTATTTCCTGTTACGTTAGATATAGATTGTCACAAGCTTATTTAAATCGGTCACTCTGGACTAGAAGGTCGAACGCTACCTTGTCTATCAATCTAAATCGGTTACAATTCATAGCTAATAAAAGAAAATTTCATCTAAACATACTAAGAAATAAAATACACTACATCGTTATCAAGTAAACTAGGCCATCAAAATAGTATTAGTCCTAATAATAATCCTTCCTTCATGACTAACTTTTAATCATTCAGCAATTTTTCCAATTTTATCATTATTAATTAAATTGACAGATAATTGAATGGACGATTAATATGGGACAAACACTGTTACCCTGCTGTATACATCTAATTTACAAGAATACGATGATAAAGATAATTTTTTATAAATATAGACAATTATAAAATTTCTTATTCAAACTGAAGTCAGCGACGAGTTGTAACTAATTAAAATTAACAAGCGTGGTGGTTGGTTCTTCTAGTCCAGTTAGAACGCCTCGACTTTTACTTAAAAAAAGTTTGATAAAAATCTGATCTGTGGTAAAATGCGTATTCATAATTCCGTTCAAAATCGTTTATTGATTTTTGAACATTTCAAATCTAAATTTACATACACTTGCTAGTTGAGACACGCGCGTGTGTGCAATACAGAATTAATTTTGTGAAACTATTCAAGGTTGAAGAAAAAAATTATTCAATGCGTAAGATATTTTCAAAAATTATTACGTTGTATACGAGTAAATTAAAACAAAACTAAAGCTATAGTTGTTTATAAAATATAGATAACGTTTAATTTCCCTAGACGGATTGTAACTAAAGCACTTCACCTTAAATTAACTTGCGAATTTAAGTTGAGGCGCAGAAAAGTTTCCTTAAATTCGACAAACGAGCTGACAGTAGCAGGATCCAGTATTATTGAAAAGTAGATTATAAACAAAATTTTACTTAATAAATGAAATTGCTTAGTGTTTTTACCTTATAAACAAATACAAAATCCATTCCTTTTATCGCCTATGCACTTATTACTACAGTATGCTGTCCATGACTAAAATTAAACAAAACAATTATACAACAGTGTTTAAAAATATGGAATTATTACGCTGCAGAACATATCAAACTGAGTAAACGGACGCGATTGTCGACACAACGCATAACAACGATTCTGTCTGCTTGAACGGACTAGTTCTCTTGATCGCCGGTAGATTAGCCGTTGTGTACACACACACTGACAGTACGTGAACGAAATTTATACCGCTCAGCAACAAACATAGCTAAATCCAAACTGTTCAAAAAACTGTTCTGCAAGTTTTTTTTTTTTTTTTTTTTTTTTTTTTTTTTTTTTTTTTTTTTTTTTTTTTTTTTTTTTTTTAATTGAATAAATGAATTAGTCTTTATAGGGAACTGAAATTAATATTTTTTTTTTATTCTGCGTATATTTTTACATTATGAAAAAATTATATCGGAAATATAAGATAAGGCATACTTAACTTCAATTTTATTACTAATGTGGGAATGGTAAACTTAAGATCTTACAAATGCCAGTAAAGTTCAGCAGCACTATTGCCAGCTTTTTTTCTGTCATTGTTTAATAATAATCAATCCCACGTTGTACTATCTTAACTGTTTGTTATGTAAACTGTTTGGCACAAGAAATACAAATAAATTTCACTTTATTATTGTTATTTATTTCATTTTATTAT
Source organism: Lycorma delicatula (assembly GCF_047948215.1). NCBI lineage: Eukaryota > Metazoa > Arthropoda > Insecta > Hemiptera > Fulgoridae > Lycorma > Lycorma delicatula. The sequence goes on along the minus strand of NC_134456.1, from coordinate 49,469,365 downwards.
TATTAAACAACGTTCGACGATAAATAAACTTTAAAATGTAAACTGGTCTTTAGTATTGCATCTTCGTATTTTTTTAATTTATTGTTAATTTTAATGACATTTACTACTAAATATTTTTTCATCTGTGTAGATTTTTTGAATTAGAATTGTTTGAATTTAAATTGCGTCTTTCGTACCATTTTTCCACTTTCATAACGTTTTCCTTTTTCTTTCTTTTTCCTGTTTAGCCTCCGGTAACTACCGTTTAGATAATACTTCAGAGGATGAATGAGGATGATATGTATGAGTGTGAATGAAGTGTAGTCTTGTACATTCTCAGTTCGACCATACCTGAGATGTGTGGTTAATTGAAACCCAACCACCAAAAAACACCGGTATCCACGATCTAGTATGCAATTCCGTGTAAAAATAGCTGGCTTTACTAGGACTTGAACGCTGGAACTCTCGACTTCCAAATCAGCTGATTTGGGAAGACGCGTTCACCACTAGACCAACCCGGTGGGTTTCCACTTTCATAACCATTTCTTAGCGATCTCACGGAATTCCGCTAATACGTATATAATCGTAACAGAAAAGATAAATTTACTTCAATCCTAATTACATTGCAATATTACATTGTCGATCTTCGTGACGAAGTAGTATTGTCGAAATCTTTCATCTGCAAGTTCCCTGGTTCGAATTCTGGAGTCAGGCAAGGCACTTTCTATACACTACAAAATTCCATCTTCATATACACTTTTAGTTTTTTTATCAATAAATCATTTACAAAAATAAAATAAAATTGCAATAAATTAATACTTAAATAATTTTTACTTGAAAACAACCAAATATTTATTGCGCTCTTTCTTTATCTTTCTCTCTCTCTCTCTCTATATATATATATATATATATATATATATATATGTATAGAATATATATTCTATATATAGAATAAATAGAGATAAGAGAGATAGAAAATATACACAAAATATATTTGTGGTTGCTTTTATGCGTAAAACAATTTTTTTCCTTTCTCTTAATTTTGATGATTCCAACAAAAGCTAGATTTTTCTTAAACTTTATATGAAAAATAATCTGTGGTTTAGAAAACAAATAACTTGAGGATATTATAGAAGTGAGCTAAGATTAAATTATATTTAATTAATAAGTAGTTCATACATGTTACACGCGAACGAAAATATTATCGTACTTACATAGAGCACAAAAGATAAGATTAAATACTACCAATGGTATACTACACAACATATACGCACGTCGTCTACAAGCGTATCCTTCTGTAATAAACCCTAATGGAACCGGTTCATATCATTCTTTCTCACTTGACAACTTATGAGTTTTTCAAGACAGACCAGCTACTTAAATAATTAAGTATCAACAATTTGTTTTTATTTTTCATTATCTTACATCTACTAGTTTTCGTAAACTCTATTAATTTACTTTATTGTAATCCCCGCTTTGAGAGTGAGTCAATGGCAGTCACACAAGTTGTAAGATGTTAATAATAAACCAATTAATTACAATAAGTAATTGCATATAAAGAGGACATTTTTACTTTCCCGGATGCTGTATAACTTACCAAAGACAAATTACTACTACGATAAAAATGCAATCCCTCCTAGAATTTTTTTGTTTTCGATCCCAATAATAGTAATTTGTTGATTACAAAATTTCGTAATTGTATTTGTGGAATATATTTAAGTTTAGGATAAATCGTTTTTACGTTTTAGGTACGATTTATTTTTGCAATATTATGAAATTTGTTGCGGACACTTTCATATTCGTCAATTTTCTTTTTTATCAACTACGGAATTGATTTTGACCTCTATTGAAAATTTTTTGATTTTATGAAAATGTATATTTGTTTGTCAGTATATTTTATTTTCTATCTTATCAACAAAAAAATTATCAAAAAAAATACCTTTAGATCTAAAATTTCTAATGGCTCTAAAAATATCCACCTTTAAAAATTTCAGATTTACAAAATTTTCTAGGTTTTTGACAAATTCAATTTATTGGACAACATTGGTCGAAAGGATGAAGGAAATTTAAATTTCTACTGCAGATAAATGGGTTAAACTTAAAGTCCTAAGTAAACACCGGGAAGTTCAACAACATCGTTGCCAGATTTTTTACAGTTAATATCATATAGTTTCTATTAAATGCTTTAGCAGTTCGTACGTTAATTTAGGTCGTGCAGTCAACAATTTCACTGAAAATGCAGTACAGATCGAGTCGCGATCAACTTTACTGACACGTTTACTAATCAATTTTACGAGGCCACTAACTACGAGGCGATAATAAATTCATAATGCGTTTTTTATCTTATAATTTAATAATTTAGTTTTTATTTCTTTTAATTAATAGACCTACATTTATTTTTTAATTAGATTTACTTCACTCTATAATTTTGATAGGCAATTTTTATGTTGTTGTTTGGATGAGCTACACGATATCAAAAACAATCTACATTAAAAAAAAAAACTAAATATCTGGTAAACTTTGTCTTTATTAATAAAGTTATAAACAAATAACTTCTACACAATTTGTTATAAATTAAATTCAGTATAACACAAGATTTAAAATGAGCAATGAATCCAATTTTTACAGAACCATTTTAAAGGTAGGCTTCATCTTTTATCGTATACATTATGACCTTTTAAAAAATCGGCGTCTGGGCAGAAAGGTTTCCAGTGCACAGTTAAGTACAATTAATATATTAAGAAGCTATATAGAGAAATTATACGAAGCGAAAACAAATCTACATTAAGAAAATATAAACTAGTTCGATTTATTATTAAAAAAAAGTTGCAAAAATCTACAATCCATGAATTACGATATTAAAACATACATGAACATATAAAAAACAATGAAATAAATAAAACTGTTAGCTACAAATATCCGGGCTTTAAATGGGCAAATATTTACAACTCGCGTAGGAGAAACAGGAGTTTGCCGTTTCGTATTAGCCACAGAGTTTCTCTACTCTAGAAAATCATTCAGTAACGTTCGCCTTCAGCGACTGGAAACCAGTAGAGCCAGATATTTCTTGGTGAGGGGCCACAATATAAACGTACTAGTAGAGCCAGATATTTCTTGGTGATAGGGGCCGCAATATAAACGTACTAATACTTCGATCGAAGTACTTTGATCGAATGAAAATCGAAGAAATAATGATAGACAGCATTTTATGGTATTATAAATAACTGAAACAGGCGGTTTTAAATTCCAAGTTATTCTTCATATTTTAGAATTAGCAAAATATTTATTACTTTACATAAAAACAAAATTATCGAGGAACATTTTTATTTCTTTATTAGAAACAGACTTGTGTCTACTTTTTTAGACACATAAATAAAGATTTAGATTCATCTTTTGCTAGGTCCTTTTTTTGAGTCATCTGTTCCCTAAGTGCTGATAATAGATGTTTCACCAGCTTCCATTATATCCCTAAACACATTGTCATTAATTCGATAAGCACAAAATAACTTTATTTTACTATGTAAATAATCAATCATTGAAAACTGAAATATAATAATTACTAGTCCTTAGTTGTAAAATATATATATATGACCATTACAACACCTGCTGTAGACTTCTAGCAAATTATTTTTTATCCTGAATGTAATATCAGTAACCGTAACCTACCTATGATGAAAATGTTTAAATCATAACACCCTGTTTAAATGCGATATTCGCATACGGAACATAATTTTTTTATAAAGATCTTGTCATAATTTTTGGGAAAAATTAATAAAGAAAAGACTATAACCAAGAACACTTTGTACAATTAAATTACGTTTAAAATATAATTAAATTCATACAAGATAATACAGTACATCGAGTTTACTAGAGAAACCTATTACGGCCTACGTCATCCATGCGGATGGGTCAAGGGCATTGTCGGATTTCTTTTTCTAAACATTCTAAAGCATCTTATTCTCTGTCTAAATAAAAAAGCAACTTGTTTTCGATAAAATAAAAAAAACAGTGGAGAAAATTGAAAGTGCGAGTAAAACGATATCGGTACTAAGATATAACTGAATCGGCTGGGTAACTGTCTTTAAAAAATCCGTACAGGATGGATTTAAAATCTAGTTATGAAAGCCGAATGTAAAGGTTTAAAAATGGTACCGATAAATAATTTTTTAATGTCGATGTAATAATATGTTTAACTCTCGCGGGACTTACATAAAAGAAGACTTCCTTTATCTGAGTTTAAATAGCATTTTTTAATTAGCATTTAGGTCATTATTTCGCAACTACCATAAAATCCACCCCCTTACACTGTAAATCAAAACTGCAATATATTATATTAAATTTATAATAACAATTATTTACTATATTTTACTAGAAATATACGTTAAATAAGTTCTTTTATTTTTTTTTAATAAAGAAAATATTTCACAACTCAATCGAGAAACTTTAAAAACTCCTAAAGTTATTTCACAAGATAAAGATATTACGAATAAACCGGCATAATACTGTCCTATACGAAAGAAGAAATTAATTTTATGGAGTGACAATATGTAATCGGCTGCTAACAGCCGTAAAACAGCCCAACTCTTTAACGAAAGACTTTTTTTATAAGATAATGGATGCTTTAAAGCGTTAGTAATCATCTTACTGTGATGTGGATCGCCGTAATATGAGAAAGAGTGCATTAGAAAATCTAATAATACGTAAGATACGTATATAAAATTTTAATTTATGTCTCATTTTAATGTTTGAGTTGTGTTTAAATTTCATTACACACTATGTTCTACATTTTAAGGTCATTTTAAATTAACAGTGTAGTCTATAAATTACAATATTACTATAAATTACTATGCTATTATACTATACATTATATTATATTATTACTATAAATTGCAGTATTAATGATTAATAATGTGAAACATTTAATGACTACCATAATGTTTGACGACTACGATAGTAACAGCTGTAATAATTGGATTAAATAAATTTTATTCATGGAATAACAAAATAAAAAATTGTAAAACGTACGCCGAATGTACCATGGATAAACAGCTTACTCGGAAAGTAATGATGAAAATGAAAATAAATTATCCGAAAATCTTCATTTTCTGTCTATCTATGCTTTATAATAATAGAACGGATTTGAATGTTCTATCAAAATTCAAAATAAAATATTAAACCGAAGTTAAATACGAAATAAAAAAAATATATTATTATTATTATATCACCTTCGTCATATTAAATGTAGTTTCGTCTAATGGTCGATGTTTTAGGTCTTTAAAAAATATTGACATCACCATTCCTAGATATGGTAACGAAACGATTTTTTCCATACCAGTAAACAATTTTATAATAAATATTAATAAATAAATAATAAATATTATAAATAAATAGTAGATATTAATTAATATTTGAGCATCTCTTTAGATGAGAATCTATCACGAAAGATACATCCACAATGCATTTACAGGTAAAATATATCAGAAATTTCTACTATCTTAGAAATTTTTGTGACGTATGTCGTATGCTTGACTATAAAATGATCCACTCCAAATTCTAGTTCGGTATTATATGCTGTAGTGGGCATATAAAATACGTATATTTGCTTTAAGAAAAGCACAAAACAAATTCATTCTTATAATCTTAAAGAAACACAAACTGTTTATTTCGTATCCTATAAACAAACAATTAAGAATTCATTCCGTCACGCACTTATTAGTTTTTGAAGTATTAAGATTATTTTATTTAAGATAAGGTAACACAGGATCTGAGTAGCTGTTTTTTATAACTAGTTAAATGAACTAAAGTTTTTATCGACTTTTCGAATAAAAGTTCGATATTACTTTAGGTCGCACGGTGGGATTGGAAAATTGAATTTTCTTTATGTTTTGAGGTATGAGGAGTTCGAAAATACCATTACTTAAAATGTAATTCCCATATATTTGTAAAATATTTGTGGTTTGAAAATATCTAAAACTACTACATTAATTGCACTGAAATGTATATATACTGTAGTAGTGATGTACGAATTTGATGAAAATTGGTCGTTCTTGAGTTATGCCCAATTGTTCCAAAAAATTTGAAAAATTTGCGGCTCAAAAATTTCCAAAGCTACTAGATGAAGTTCACTGACACATTTAAATATGCTGTACAAGTTTATCTGAAGTTGTGCTTGTGAAAATTTGATGAAACTTGGTTGAGTCGTTTTTCAGTTACGGTCAATTTAAGTTGACTTTATTTGGTGTATTACATTCCCGTCTAGCGCTATAGAGAGCTTAGCTCTAGCTAAAACATTTGGCATGTGCGATTTTCACCGGATCTTGACGTTTCGACACCTAAGGAACCCAAAAAACTGGACGGAAGTTTTCCGGATGTCCGGACGTTCGTATGTACGTGCGTGTGTTGGGTGTCGCCCTCTAAATCACCTTATTTCTCCAGAATTACTGAAACGATTTTGACTACACTTGGTCAGATTAGTTCTATAAATGGGGCATATATAATGAGTACCTTCATACCATCAAGGAAGCCAAACTCAAGTTTTGGCAAGACTCCATGCGTGATTTCAGCGCAATCCCTGGCAGCTCGCTAAGTCATGTTACCGGCCAAAGCCATTGCGCGTGCTGTCCAGTGTTCGATGCGGGTTTAGTCGTGACCACACTTATCTGTGGCGACTTACCAGGCGTTCCTGGATACTCTGTTTCCAGATGCTCCGGAGGGTGAAGCAGAAGTCGGTGTTAGGGCGGGTGAGACACCATTCCTTGGCGTACGGGCTGAAGAACCCGTAGATATAGACCGTGGTTTCTCGAATGGTACTGAGAAAGCCACCGGGGATTGACCAACTTGACCCGGATATTTTCTATCATCTGCTGCCTGTCATAAGAGAGCCGCTTGGCAGACTGTTCTCGGGGTGCCTAAACTGCGGTTGCTTTCCGACTTGTTGGAAGGTGGCTTTGGTGAGGGTGTTCATTTCTAAATCAAGACCGGTACGGCTTCATGAAAGGAGTTGGCACCTAGGATTGCATCTTAAATGCTCTTGCCGAGGTGGAAAGCGCCGACTGTAAATAATGTTTGGCAATTTTTATTGACATATAGGAAGCATTTCCTTCCTTGTGTTGGAGTTCTGTCCTCTGTGAGCTGGAACGTCGTAATGTTCTCGTAGTCTTGCAGGCCGTAGTACGTGACCATTTGTCGGATCGCACGGCTCTGCTTAAAGATGCGCACCTAGTTGTGGAAAAATCCGTCACCGGGAGAGGCCGCAGGGCTCCGTCCTCGGTCCCTTGCTGTGGAACCTGGTATTCGACGGATTTTTGAGACTGATATTCCCGTAAAGGGTCACGGCCTAGGTTTTCGCCGATGACTGTCTCCTGTTAGTTCATGGTAATTCACGACCGCAGCTAGAAGACCGAGTGCAGGCGGCTTTGTCAACAGCAGAGGGCTGGATGGATATTCAAAATTTAAGGGTTTCTGTGTCCAAGACGAAGATTATGCTTCTCAAGGGTGCAGACAAATTATCATACAGTCGTAACCCCCGTATTAAATATAAAGGGTATGTAATCAGCCGAGTTCGAGTTCATAAGTACCTAGGTGTTTTGTTTGATGAGAAGTTGCTGTTAAGCAACCACAATAGGCATGTAGCGGCGGACGCCGTCTCTGTGATGCACAAATTTAGGAGGATTGCTCAAAAGAATTACAGACTGTTGGGCCTTCATATGTACATGTACCGAGGTGTCTTGCAAAGTATGACCTCTTACGCGGCGTCCGTTTAAGCGCATAGGTTGGAAAGAAATCGAGCAGTTATTCAAAATTTAAGGAGAGCCCAGCGCAGAGCCTTAATTGTATGCACTGGTGTTTTTAAAACAACATCCTACGAGGCTACTACTGTACTGGGAAAGGCTCTCCCAATCGATTTAGTGGTGAAAGTTCGGGCGGCCGCGTGGAAATGCAAAGAGGCAGGGCGGCCGAGGTGTTTGGGATGCGGTTTCGAGCCGAGCCTGTACCGGGGCGGAACGGTGATCTCAATGTACCACTATAAATTTCAAACAGCTGCCCATCTCCCCCCGCGGAGGAGGCTTTACAGCCTCGCGATGAAAGCATGGCAGCGAGAATGGCATGCCACAACTAAGGGAAGGTCCTTGTATAGATTAATACAAAATATGGGGGGGATGGTATGCCTCCATTTCATTTTTAGGGGCAATGGGAGCCCGAGTGCTTTCCAACCATATAAATAAACCGAATATATATAAACCGCATATATAAACCGAAACAAATATTTGTTTCGGTTCCACCTAGCAGCTGATGACCTGTGCGTCTGCGGGGAGGTCCAGACCAACGAACACATGATGTTCGACTGCCCAGCTCTTAGAGGGGGGGGGGGCAGAACTGAAGCCACACTGGAACTTAGAGCTCAAGGGGAAAATTGACCACTCACAAGCGGCGAGTCCATGTGGAGAGCCGCATTATCAGACCGTGTGGGAGTTCCTTGATGCGGTTGCTTTATTCAACCGACATCAGTAATTTACCTAAGGGATAAAGACTCATACCGCGCTGCTGTAGGAAGCTATCCGAGAGATTAAGGCTCCAAGCGCTTTAATGGTAAACAGGTACTTGCTGGCATTCAGAGGCCTAGGCGTGGCAGCGAATTGCTATCTTTGACGAGAAATTAATATATGTTTTAGTTGTTGACGGGGTGCGCCTAACCATTTTACTGATATATGACAAGTGGACGGTGGAACACGCAAGCGAGTGGTGTATGGTACCGCGCTTTTAGGTTAGGTTTAGGAACTAGTTAGGACACTGGTCGTTAAACTGTTTCGTGGCTCAGTAGCCGTTTGTGACAAAGACATTTGGTCTTATGCTTTAGGGTGACCAAATAGGGTGGTGGCGGGAGAAATTCCAAGCAAACCAATATATGGGGCATTGATGCTATTAAATTTTCAACTTAAAAGGTGAAGGAGGTTAGGCTGTAGAGTAAGGTCACCTTCAGTATCTCGAGATTCCGCCTAATTAAGGTCATATTTTTCTTACGCACATCTGTTAACAATTAAAAAATAACAATATTTGCAAAATCGCACCCCCGCCATTCTCTAAACTAGTGGCTAAGTGGGCATACTGCGTCAATAGTACTCCTTGTCACCACAAGGAGCGCTAGTGTAACACTGATGTACAGCTGTTGCAGTCGTCTGCTATGTTGTGATTCACAGGTGAGCCGTAGAATTAAATAAATGAATATTTAAAGTGTAAAAATTAACTCGTCTGGCTAGGTCTCCAACTCTATCGCCCGGTTGACTCGGTATCTGGTGCATTAAGCCTTTGCGGCTTCACCTGCCTGCCGACCGCACAAGCGAAATTATGTCTATTTAAGTTGTAAAATTAATTAGTTTAGTTGGTGCCGACTGTCACTGCTACTACCGCCACCCCGCGCAATACGGTATGCGCGCGCGCTTTAGCTAGAATCATTGAATTAAACAAACAAAAAATTTTGTATTAATATAAAATGATAAATATTTTGTACTAAGTTGTGTGTGTAGGCTGTGCATCAGAAACAACCCACAGCTTCACGACTTTCCCGAAAGGTGGCTTTAGCCGCGTGACTATATAATAACTTAATTTTCTTATAAACAGAAAATATATTTTTTAATTAAATTTTAAAAAATTATACCTCTTTTCGTTTCTCAAATTTGTTTTCTACATTTCTCGCGCAAAAAGTTATACAAAATAATTATGCAAAAAATATTATACAAAATAAAATAACAAAAAGTCGGTTTTCTTGCGCTGAACTGAGCAATAAAACCGACGAAAATTTCTTCCACAATGTTTTCAAATATTCTTAAGTAAAATAAATTATTTTTAAACAATAATTCAGTTACAGTGAATCACTTTCTTTCATTCAAATTCCGGAATAAATCGAAGTACTTAATAAAATATCGAAATTCTGTAAGAATGGCTTTACAATTCGGAAGACTTAGATTGCTTGAAACAGATGATTTAAGGTAGTTAATTATGTACAAAAAATAAGTCCAAAATTAGTTTTTTATGGTGTAGTTACTGTACCGTAAAAAACTCTTATAGCAACCAAAAACTGCTATAAGAATGAAAACTAATATAATCTAAACAAAGAATAACAAAATTTAATTTTTTTCTTTGTATGAAAGTGAAGACTAAACCAAGTAAAATAAATAATTCAATTTTCCTTTTTAAAATCTAACCACATACACTGGTAAAAGTGGTTGTGTCTTTTTGTTAATTTTATTTAAATACTTGTTTTTTTTTTATTATTATTATTATTACGAAAAATCATCTTAAAGTAGGCTAGTACAAAATTGTTACCAATCACTAATATTTTTATCGTTGGGCAGAGAATTATGTCGTACGAGAACATTCCATATTGTTAAGGCACAGCTGACGGAAACTTCTTAAACAATTAATTTTTCGTTACTTTTTTCGTTTTAAGTTTTTCGTTACAGCAAGACAAACGACATGTTTCTTGTGTTTTAAGCGAATTTTTAAAATAATCTAAAAATGGATCTCTTTAATTTGGTATGTAATATTGTTTCAAACTATTTTCAGTAAAATTTTAAAACGTCAATCTCACGAATTATCTTTCGTAGATTTTGAATTGAGCCAAACTAAATAGTGATTTCATGAGGAAATAATTTCAATTTCAAATTATTTTTGTAAACAATCATTTTTCATTAAATTTGATCGAATTTCATAGTTTTCATGCTTATATACCGTAAATAGGGTATATGAATAACACACAGTAAAAATAGGTTTCATCTGCGTTTTTTCAACAATTCTTTAATTAATTACTAATGTCTATATACATATATATGCAGACATATCTTCTTATAAATGTGTATGTATATATATATATATGTATATATATATATGTATATATATATACATAAAATAACGTAGGAACGAACAGGATAGATTTTAGTAAACAGTAAGATTATTAAAACATTTTTTATTTCCTGGTATTATTGTAATCGCGAAAAATTTCGGTTTCAGATTTCAACGGAAATATTCATTTTTACCATCCCTGAATCAATTTTGACCAGTTTCGGCGTGACGTCTGTACGTTCGTACATACGTACGTATGTATCTCGCATAACTCGAAAACGATTAGATGTAGAATGTTGAAATTTTGGATTAGGACTGTTGTAACATATAGTTGTGCACCTCCCCTTTTGATTGCAATCAACTGGACCAAAAGTGTCCAAAAAAAGCACAAAATCTAAACAAAATCTGGATTTTGGACTTTTTCTTAACTGCAGTAATAAGCCCTCATAAGAGCTTTTCAACGATATATCACAAGTGGTACTTGTTTTCATTCGTTCCAGAATTATAGTCAAATAAAATTTTAATTAATGAAATATTTAAATCTTACAAGGGAAAGTCATGTTGGTTCTAATCAGACTTCATTTCCTTTTTTTAATTTAAGTATATCGATTTACTAAAAATTATTAACCTGTGTAAAAAAAATATTTGCAATAAATAATACTTCAATAACAGTAGAAAAAAAACAGAAGTTATTAGTGAAATAGAATTTTACGTACTTTTAAAATGTGTATATGTAATTTAATAGGCGTACAAGGAAGTCATGTAGTGTTCATATCAGATTTAAAAAAAATGATAACATCTAGAACTTTTCGGAATTTTCCTTCCAAAACTAAGTCTTCATGTCAACTAGCCTTGACATATAATTCCTCTCTAATTGGAAATATTTAAAGAATTTTATTCAAGTATTATTTCTACAGTTATTGTTTAAGTTATTTATTTTTTCCCAAAACAAGTTTTATGGACTACAATAATATTTACTAATAAGCTTCGTAGTTTTCTATTTACCACGCTGTGTTTAACATAATTTATAAACATAAGTATACATTTTTTCCAACAAATTTTGTTAAGATAAAAAAAACTGACTTCTTAAACTTTTTGTGTATTTTGATTCAGTTACAATTTGAGCACATTATTATTACTGCCTACGCGTACATAACGATATAATTCATTTCTTATGTCATTACAACGACCAGATATAAAGACAAAGTGTTTACTTACCGACTGGAATCCCGTTTCTGCTACCACCTGGATCTTCTCCTAATCCTACCTCGTCCCAATTAATTTCAGGTGTGCATTAGATTATGATAAACTCAGGATTCTATCCATAACCGGCCTACGATTCGTATTGCAAAGAACAGAGACCGACTACCGTTAAGATCAGCAAGCTAAGATATGGTTGAAGTGTGGCTGGAGTTGTCCCCCACAACGAGTATTTCTCCCCCTCCCCATCATCACAGATATAAGTATAGTAAATCAAAAGCAGAAGAATTACGTTTTTAGAACTCGAGTATACAAACCGGTTGTAATGTTACGCCACAAAATTATTTAAAATAATGTGAATGAATTATTTTTTGTGCGGGAGAACCAAAAGTTCTTCCATTTTTTAAATAAAATAGAATTTAGGGAAACAAGACTTTTTCCCAGCCCATACTTTTATATACCTGTAAACAACAATTATCAATGTCGTACGACATACAATTTCAATATTAAAATTCATACGGAATTATAAATAAAAGCTTATTTATTTATTTTAAAAAAAGGCTAAAACCAACAGAAAATTCCAAATCTGTTTTCTAAATTCATAAAAACTATTCTCATAAATCTAATTTTAGGAAAGAATAAGTAAATTATATGCGAAAGAAAGAAATATTAATAAAATACAAAAAATAATCTAACAGAATAAAAAGTATCAGATCAAAAAGAAAAAATAATTATTAAAAAAAAATACAAGAAAATATTTATGAGTTTGGTATAAAAACCCACTAGAAAAAAAACTAATTATAGTTATTTAACAAATAATAACAATAATAATACGTAAATAAATTACAGCAGTTATAATAAGCCTTAATTAGAAATTCAGATATAGTTTATTGGTTACTGATTCCGTTTATCAGTTATAAATTATATATTTTATGCACACATTAATTATTATTATGAAATTACAAAAAAATATTTTTTCCACGAACAACTCAACCTAACTAAATAGAACAGAAGATGTTCACTTAAAGCAATTCGCCGGTAGCTTTCATCAATAACAAGTGCTCTTGTTGCTGAACTGTTATTCCAACAAAAGTTGTTAATTTTATTTTGAATTGCAAATTATATAAAGCACATAAATTATATTTATACATTATAATTTATTATTTATATTTTATAAATTATATTAAATTTTGCTTATATCTCTGTAATTACTTATGTATGGCTGAAAATACTTTTATATACATAAAAAAATTCCCATTAAAATTTATAGTTCGTTTCATCCAAAAACAATATCCTTTGCCGCTGAGTATTATGATCATAAAAATTCAATTACTAATGATGAATTTATGTTTGTATTTAACATTTAAGAGACAAGATTACTTTTATAAAAAAACAGAAAAGTAACAGTTAATTAGATTTTCATAAAATATCAATTCATATTTACTACCAAAAAATACATTTTTATGTAGAAATCTTGTACGGGCAAGAATTGAACAATTACCGTGAAAATATCCATTAAAACCATTGAATTTACCGAAATTCATACCTTATAAATGGAGGAGACTTTACCTAGATTATTACATTCCATAAATTAAAGCAACGAAATCGCAATTTAACATACCTTCTGTTACTAGATTACATAAATTAAACCATTTCTCAGTAATGAAAGGTATTCTAAAAAAATAATTCTGGAGAAATAAATATATATATATTCAAAAATGGAATTCATAATAACATTCAGTAAATTATTTAAAATAAAATTAAAATAATCGGTCGGTTCTTGTAGACAGGTATCATATAAACCAAAATTTGTAATTATTACATCTTAAATAATGTAAGGAAATAAAAATGATCCAAAGCATAGAACTTAAATACCCTGATTTCCCAAAAGTCGTTTAGTAAGTTGATCGTTCCTTTTCTTCAAACTATTCTTTTTTTTATCCTTAATAACTCATCCCAGATTAAGCACTATGAAAAATGGTTAGCTGTCACGCGGGCTAAGTCTGTAGTGCCGTGTCGGCAACGTTTGTTAGACAGTGTGTCACCCGCTTCTTTATTAGGAGATTAGTAGTGAGGCGACACTGCCATTTGATTTTGTAGATTCCATTTGCCCGGGAATCTCGAAGAAACCCTAACTAGTAAACGAGCGGCGTTTGAATAAAACCATAATTTAGAATTTCTATCTTTCCCTCCTGTAAAACAATATTTTTTATTTACATTCAAATATAGCAGAGCGTTATTTAAAAAAGAAATAATTAAACAGGATACTTTTGACTGTAAAAAAAAGGTAAGTGAGAGATAGTGTTTGAAAGACGGTTAATTGAACTTGCGTGTCCAATTATAAAATTTCCAATTTTAAATTTTATTCCCGTTAAAAAAATAACTAATTACCCGATTTTTTAACCCCAACGTTAAAGAAGAATACCGAAAATTAGGAGGGTTGATAAATTTTAAGAGTTATGTTTATACCACAATCTTGTCAAAAAAATAATAAAGGTCGTTGGGATACACAATAAACTACCCAGGATCAATTAATTTTAAAGACACCGTCACAAATAAATTCTGAAAGTAAAAGTAATTAAATATAAAAAAATGATTTTTTTTCTCTATTACAAGCACTCTTGTAATGGATGGTCGGTTGGCCTATTCAAAAATGAAATTTAATGAAGTCAATTTTTTTTTCCAAGAAGTAATCTAAATTTAATTTTTTTCTTTCTATTAGAATTATTGGCAAAAATTCACGGATTTTTTTCAATGTATTTTTTATTATTTCATGAAAAACAGATTTAAATGTATTATGGATTATGTAAAATTGAAAATTATAAATCCAAAATGAAGGTTTACAAGCTATAATTGAACAACTGCAAAAAAAATTGATATTATTTATTGATTTATTTTTTTTATTAGTTATTTGAATTTTATGACTTCACCGGTACGTTCTAGACTTTTTACAATAATCGATAATAACATTAACGAAGATTTACTTAGCTTTCTAAAAAATAGTTTATTTTCATGAAACTTATTTGTGCAAATATTTTCATACACGATCGTTAGTATTTTCAAAGAATGTGATTGGTAAGTCATAATAATTTCAACGATTTTTTACGTTATCAGGAAAAGTGTAACTGATGGGATCAAAATAATAATAATAATAATAATAAGGGTGCTTTTTGTTTTAAACATTACCAGTTGCGTAACGTTACCATCAAATCAGTTAATAATTTTCATATCACGAGTGAACGTATTAAAAGAGATATGAAAACCTCAATTAACATGATAAAACCTCAGTGCTAGTTTTTTATGAAGTCTCATCGGATAGACTCAAAGAACTTCTGGTGACACACTCCCCGTTCATCCTTATACCAATGTACACGAACACCTAAGACACAAAAGGATCTTTAGCCTAATGTCAGTGGACGTCTAGCAAAGCTTACAGAACAATCCGGGGAAAAACGATCCAGGACAGAGAAAGGAATGGTTGAAAAAGAGAATATCTATCACCAAATTTTGTCTTAGAACAAGACAATTAAGCCCATCCAATGTAATATTTTGAAATTCTCTTCTGGTAATGAATGCCCATCCCTTCGACAATTACTTGGGAAATTGAGTACGTTAGAAGATATTTTAACAGAACATAGTCGATCAACGATTTTGCATGAATAATCTCAAAGCTGTAGCATACAGCTTTTTTTTTCTAGTTACTAAAGAACGAGGTGAGGCTAGGGTTTCCCTCAGAAAAACCTTCACCCATATCCAGAATTGTGGCGAGTACGTATTAAAAAAAAATTAAAAATCTATAAATCGTTCAGGACAGAGATCTCACATATAATAAATTAACTGGTTCATCCGGCGAGAAGTAAGAATCGTTAGTTGAATGTTCATGCGAATAAAGTTCCCATCTATATCATGGGAAGTGAGAACACTATGAGATTTCGAAAAAGTTTTCTATAAAAAAAAGTTTTAAATTTTATTATTTACAATCTTTTTCGTTTGAAATTTTTGGCTAACATCTATCCTGAACCAGTAAACAAAAATAAATAAATAAAGATTTCACCGAAAAGAGTAAAAATTAAAAAGCAATAAAAAATATTATGAAAGTTGCTTTAAATCATATCCTTTTTCATATTTGTCCTTTAATTTATTTCTCAGAAATGCTAACCGGGTAGGGTAAATCATGTAGAACTCTTTCGCTCAAGATGGAGACTTAATTTCCGTCAAAATGTTTAACAGTTTCCTTCAAAAATTGTAAAATTGAGATGCAATTTTCTTTTGCTGATTTTTTGTTTATTTAGTTACATTTTAAATTTTGTAATGATTTTAAGCATGAAAATTACAAATTATTTGATATAAATTCAGTCACAATTAAAATAATCTCATCATACATATTTTGGTAAAATTATTTCGGAAATTTTTGCATATTAGGACGACAGAAAGGCAAGCACAAATCAGTATAAAAAATTAAATTCGTTCGGTATGTAGCAAAAGGTAAGATAGATATATAGTTATTACAAAAAAAAAAAATCTAGATTGTAAATCGTTTTTAACTGTACGGAAATTAGAAAACTCTTAAAATTATTAACAATAATAATTTGCTTATTTTTTAAAACATATGACTGCCCTACCACGAAGGAGATAAAATTTGAGTCTATTAACAATTAATATTATTTTTAGACAAGAAAATTATCGAAGATATAACGATAAATTAAAACCTGAGGTTATTGGATTGCGATTCTGTATATGAAAAATGACAAAACGAACCCGTTTCAGTACTGCTATTAAATAGATAAATAAATAATTACCAAACTATAAATAATGTTCAATTCGAATGCGGATTCGAAAGATTCCTATCTAACACCTGCACGGCAGTAGTAGTGATAGGACAAATTGAAGCCGCAGCTCTGTTTCAAGGACCTGAATACCCGACTCGGGTCCTACCTTAGTTGCAGCCGAACTGTCTACGGCCTACAATCTGCAACGTGCACTATTAACTAGCTTATGTTAACCGGTATCGCAGGAATGTGGACACGTAATCTTAAACAGAAACCGAGCACATCCTAGACGGTTATTTCAGTGCGCGCCACATAGATGTACAGTGAAACGTCTCGCTTGCCGTTAAAAAACAATGTTAAATATTGTAAAGGTACATATTGTAAAGGTAATTTATAAAATAATTTTAAAAACTAGCTCTTATTTATAGGTTCGTTTATTTATTTATTTATGTTTTACTTTCTATAAAAATAAATATAAATTTAAGTTTTAAATTAATCTCGGTCAAATACAATAAACAATAAAGTTGCAGGATTAATAAATTATAATGTCTAAGTAACACGAAAAACCCGAACGATTAAAGCAAGAGAAGTCGATAACATTTTAGACTAATGAAAATCGGTAGAATGAAAAGGTTGAAGTGAGAATATAACAACGTAATTCGAAAATGGAAAAGAAGATACGGTTTTTTTTATTTCAAGTCACTTTAATTAAATGAAATAGCAAAACATACTTGCCAATAAACGATTCATGTTTTTGTTGCGTTCTCTTTTTTGTCTTTTATGTGTACGTATTCGACGGAATAACTTTAAAATTCTACGTTTCTTAATATAGATTCACAATCATAAAACCTCATTTCAAACACCGAACAATGTAAAGTGCGCACGAAAATATTATCTGCAAATTTTGTGTGCGTGCGCACTCTACAAGACGAACACACACAGATACGAAACACAGACACTCAGAGCGATAGACAGAAGGCAAAGTGAGTGAGAGGGACTTGCCTGTTTTACTGAATAAAGATGAAAAATGAAGTAGAGAGGAGGTGTACCGCTGTCACAGCACAGTCAGCTGGTGTACGTTTATATAGACTTAAAAGTAGTAACTTATCACTTTTTATTACACAGAACACCACTCGATAATGTATTAATTTTTAATTCAGTAATTTTCAAATATTATTACGCATAAATAAATACATTCATTAAAACGACATCTTTATCGTTACTATTTTAATAATTCATGTAACATTAAATATGTAATTAAAAATTACATTTACTAATCCGTACGCATCAATTTTATTTGGGATTTAACACAACCCACCGCCTCTCCGACTTCAACTGATCCGGTCTACGTACAGGTTAGAGACCTCAAATTTTCCCTTTCCATAAAAAATTTCCCTATTCTACAACCTTATTCCCTCAACTATCGAAACCGTAAAGTATTACTATTTACAAAGGGAATAATACCGCTAGAAGATTGGTAATTTATTAAAAGATCGTTATAGCGAAATAAATCGTAAATAAAACAAAATAATTCCTTGCAAAAGAAAGCTTTTACCGTTAATGTAATTAAAATACTATATCTTTTACCAGAAAAATATTTGTTTTACGTACAATTTAACATTATTGTGATAATTAAATAAAAAATGAAAAAATATTTTTTTTTAAAAATCGAATTAACTCTTCTTGTCTTTCCTTGTAATATCGGATATAATGATTCTACCGGCTGAAAAAAACATCAGCCGACGGACAACGGTCTAAGTCGTTTACAAAATAAAACTAACCTTAAAAACTGTATCACATTTATCGATAGTATTGATATTTTACATAAGTTTTACTGTATTAGAGCATTAGCTCTATTGATATTTTAGGCACTTAATAGCTCTGTTTAGAATTGAGCAAATGTTACTACCGAACTATAATTAGACTGGTTCCCTGTTACAATTCAATATTACCTAAATATAAAATAAAATTTATAAATCGGAAAAAGTCTTCAAAAAAAGATCCAACTCAAAAATATTCAACCGATTTAAAAAATTTAAGTTAAAATTTTTATATTATTTTAAGTATTAAAATTATGTATTTAAATTTACAGAACACGATTTAACTAGATAATAATTTCATTTGAAACAAAATCTTGGAGAAATTATCAGACTGGAATAGATTTTTAAAAATCGCTTATGTTAAGACACAAAGAAGTTTAAAATTATATTAAAATATAATGAGTAGATAAGATATACACAAAAAGTATCACATGTTCCTTTTTTCTCCATAAGAACAGCATAAAAATAATAATTACTCAAATTTTGAGTTAAAAAAATAAAATAAAATAGCTAAGTAAAACAGTATTTATATATTTTGTTTTTATAGTAATAGTTATGTTGGATTTCTATTCCTGGAAGATTTTTTTTTTAATCTATCCGTTAAAATATATATATAATCCTTCACAAGGTGCGTAAGTCAAAAGAATAGGGCGGGAATTAGTAAATTTTAATCACTTGATGAAATAAGTATTAATTATATAAATAACAGATGGAAAATAACGAAAATTTAAATGATTACGTTTCCGCCGTTATAAAGTTCCAGCATTCGAATACGTTATTCATTATGTATGATTCCCCAAATGGAAATATTTATTGAAGATATAAAATTTATTTAGCGTATGGCACTAAAACATAAGACCAACCTGCAGTTCGTAACACTATAGGCTTGTGTCTGCGTGGTCAGAAGAACCTATCTTCTTGGTTTGTCTGACTGCCAGTATCTGCTAGCCCATTTAGCGTTACCCAGGGTGCACCACGTGGAGGCGAACTAGCTTTACACCCCGAAGATACCAAATAAAGAATGCCAAGATTTCTTTCATGAAAATGTGATTTAAATTAGAAAATTTGTAGGTGGTTTCATTGAAATGATAAAATATGATTGGTATATTCTTAAAGTTGGGTTGTACAGTATTTTTCATTATAAAAAAAAATTATGATTTTCAAGAAACAGTCATATCTAATAATTAACCTACACATACTTTTTTCTGTTTACCTCATAAATGCTTTATCGCCTAGGTATAACAATTGTTCCTAATATTGTCATATTTGTTTCACTGACGCAGAGAACACTCGGGTCAGACAGACCACTTTAAAAAATCTGAGTTATAAACAGGTCTAGAACCCTTTTAGGAAAAAAATTAGAAGCCTAACCTTTTATTAAAACATTAATTAAATATTACATTTTATTTTAGGAATAAATTAATAATAGCGAAAAACATTTTAATAGGACGATTGCTCCGCCTCCACCACCATCCTTCAAGGAGGGTGTGGAAAAAAGGAAAACTATACTTTGGCTAATAACAGAAAACTCCTGAAATTGACCGAATATGATTTTGTAAGAAACCTTAAAAGTTTTTTTATACATCTGATTAAATCCTCAGCTTACCTTCATTATTATGTTAAGATCTCATTTAAATAACAAGAAAATTTTTTATACTTTTTGAATGCCAGAAAATTCACGAGTTTTTCTCACTTTTTTAGTGATTCAATTTTCATAATCCATGGCTTTAATAAAACATTTTAATTATTTATTTATATAATTACAACAATACAGATAAAACAGCATGTCATGAGTGATTCTTAATCAACGCCCAGCAAAAATTACTGAAGATAAATTAATGAAAATCTGTATACACGATTTTCTTACGTGTAAGTGCATACTAAGGAAGGATATTTTTTAAAGTTCAGTTTTAAATGGAGTAACAGTGAATTTACTTTTTTTTCTTTTAATCTTTCGGTAAATAATGAAGATATTATTTTTGGTTTATGTAATTTTCATGTGAATATTTAAAGACCAGTTTCTAGTTTTTTTTTTTTTAATTCCGATTTTAAAGGTTAAAATGAATTTTTACTTTTATACCCGGTTATTTTTTTTAGATTACTCTGTAACAAATGAAGTATTAACTTGATTTTTGGGAATTTAATCTTCATATGAATATCTAAAATTTAATCTACATTTTTCGAAATTCGACATTAAAAGTGGTGAAGAAAGGTAAAAAGAATTTTGAACAATGATGGCAAATTTTCCCCATTTCCGGCTATACTAAACGAGATATTCAGTAGATTTGGGCTTGAAAGTATTCTTCAGACAAATATCTAAAAACCACTTTCGGGTCATTTTTTAATTTCGATTTTTTAAGGGATGCGACGATGTACGGTGGCTTAATCAACACAGCCACTGACTGCCACGTTACTGCATGTGCGACTCGACAGGCTGCATCTGCCTCCGATTACATGACTAAAAAAATAAAATAAAGTAAAAAATTAACCGCGACGGGAATCGCAACTAACCTTAGAGCCCGGGCGAAGCCGCGACGGGATGTTAGTTTTAAATAAAATATTTACTTGAAATATGTACTAGTCGAATCTCATTTACTGTAGCCATAATTTTGATGATAGTAAGTATTTTTAAAAAACTGAAAACTTCGAATTAAGTTATCATGCTGAAATGAATGATCTTTCACAATAATGAATAGTTTCAAACAGAAATTTATAATTTATTAATGGGCTCTTAATAATAATATTGCAGTTAGACTAAAAGATAAAATCATATGGATTATCGGTAAAATTTACTACTTAAAAACTTGTCCCTGTATACAAAATTCTGGTCGCTAATGATCAATTATTATTTAATCGTAATTAAACGCATTCTTAATATTTCTCTTATCATGTATAAACATTTACGAGTATATACTTCAGATAATACCTATAAAAAAATTACATAAGATGTTAATAAAACATGATGACGGACAGTTTTTATATCTGTAAATATTTAGTCTACAGATTTCGATGACTACTTTCCCGCTGGACGTTATCATAAGATAACGTCATGTGCACAGCGGAACTATTTTGTTCCTTGTTAACAATATATTTTTTACATCTGTGTATAATTATATAAATATATATATATATATATATATATATATATTAGATTACACGAGAAAAAAACAAGGTGTGCTACTTCATGATTAAATCAAAGCAGCTGCCCCAAGCATTATCCTAAAAGATTAAGGAAAAATTTAGTAAAGTCATAATCATGACCATAAAAAAACACAAAATTGATCAATAAACTTAAGCAAAGATTAAATTTCTCATTAACAAATAAATATAACAATTTTGTAAATCCGCAATGATAAAAATTGTATATCACTACATAATGAACAAAAAATCTAAGGGGGTTAAATAAAAAAATTTTTCAGCTTATATTAATTATGTCCCTTACACGAGTATGCAGTAAACTTACGCTCATTTAATGAATAATTAAAATCTTATTTATTAGTATTTACGGAATATAAAAAAATACTTTTATTTTAAATTAATTTATCTTACGATTTATTCCATGTTAGGAAATTTAATAAAACCGGCAACAGAACCAAAAAAAGGCCGCTTACAGTAGGCTTAACATCTTTAAGTATTGATATAAAAAAAATTGTTATTATCTATCTAACGTTTTTTTTTATAGAAATAGGTATTTTTTTGGTAAGCATATTTATAAAGACATTAACACATAAATACGAGTAATTATATAATAATATACGAGTAATAAATACATTAAATATAATATATATAATACGTTATAATTATAATATATTAAATATAGTATATATATATATATATATATATATATATATATATATATATATATATATATTACTAGATACCACTAAAAATTGTGAAATAAAATAACTGATAAAAAATAAAAAACCTACTTCAATAAATAATGTAATAAAAAGTTACAAATAATTTCTTTTTTATTAACTAAAGTAAAACATTTACAAGTAGCTAACTATTTTTGAAGTCGGTGCCAGCCAACACCGACAAACATAAAGTTACGTAAATTAAACATAAATGTTACGTTACATAAATTAAACATAAAGTTACGTTAATTAAGCACCTCAACCGATCGCTAGGAAGCTAAACGGGGATTCCCGCATGTAATATGGAATCTCAAGAGAATATAAGAGAGAGCGTCTCACGATCATATCTCATTTTGAGGTCGCTAAGGCATATATAATTGGTGATAATATATGTTTAATTTCCTAAGCATTTGGCACCGCTGGTATTAATGTAATATGTATAAAGTAAAGTTTCCACTTACCAACAATTATTCAAAATTTTCCAAAATTGTTGGTAAGTGGAAACTTTATACAGATAATATGTTTATCTAACTCACCAGGTTTGTCTAGTGGTAAACGCGTCAATATTAGTTGATTTGGGAAGCCAAATCAACTGATTTAGAAGTCAAGAGTTCCAGCGTTCAAGTCCTAGTAAAGGCACTTTTATACGGATTTGAGTATTAGATCGTAGATACCGGTTTTCTTTGGTGGTTGGGTTTCAATTAACCACATATTTTAGGAATGGTCGAATTGAGACTGTACAAGACTACACTTCATTTACACTCATACATATCATCCTCCTTCATCCTCTGAAGTAATACCTGAACGGTAATTCCCGGAAGCTAAACAGGAAAAAGAAAGAAAATAAAAGGTAATATATGTATCTAAGCATCTATAAAATATTCATATTTTTGTATTTTCCATTTCATTATTGTATTATATTTTTGTAGATCTCATTTTATTGTGGTAAAACTTCTATTACCAATTTTTCATTGTTTGAAGTAGGATTTGTATTATATAGATCATAGGCTTTTTTTTGTTTTTGTTTAACTTGTATTGGCTGGCACCGACTTCAAAAATAGTCACTGTTGTAAATAGAAAACAGAGCAACACGGAACTGGTGCGAGCTGTCAGCGTCTAATGGTGTCAAGCCGTTCGGTTTTTTTTTTTAGTATATTTCCTAAGATTATCATCGGATTTGTTTAAAATCTATATGGGACCATTCCAAAAGTATACTCTTTCGATTAAAATAAAATGATCAAAATCGGTTTACTAACGTCGAATATATTGCGTAACATAAATTAAAAAATATAGTCGAATTGATAACCACCTTCTTTCTTGAAGTCGGTTAAAAAGTTTAAGTTTGATAAATATTGCTCTCATATTTACAGGCGCCAAAGCAATAATCTGACCTATTTTTGTGTCTTGATAACTCGTTCTGATGTTTTGAAGCTTTCGAAGAAAAATTTTAGACGGGAATATACGTACACATAATAAATATTTAATAATGATTATAACGTTTTATTAAAACGCGTTTCACAAGCGAAACGGTATAGTTTGATTTTGATATAGACGACATTAAATCGATTCTTCCTTCAGATTTTATCATCTAACAAGATAATTCAGATTCTTTAGTCACTATAAGTGACAGATATACTAATAATTATAGCTTTTAATACTAATAATTCAACATACACATACGTACTTATAATATTAATAATTATCACTAATAGGTGGATACATCCTACGCGATCATTAGCGATATATTAACATGAGTAGCAAATTATAACTGTTTTATATATATTTAAATAATTACGATCTATCCGTGAATAATTTTCTTAATTTCTAATATAGAATTTTCAAATTCTTAGTAATTTTCCTTGGAAATTAATACAATTGTTTCACCTAAAGATGAAATGAATGGTCTGATATTTTGAGAAAATTCATTAAGAGAAAGGGACCGAAGACAATTTTACGAGTTATCCTGAATTTGAGTATGAACTCTGGTTTATTTTTATCAACTTATCGAAAAATTTAATGGTTTTATCAGCTTCTCTGACAATGTAGAAGTCTAGAGCTAATTTAAATAGATTACTATGATATAAAAAAAAAAGGGAATATTTTTGTTGTATACATTACAGCAGCGATTGTCACCTAGTATCGCGGTGATATGAAAGGGAGATTGCGAAATTTAGCCTATAACTAATCATACAACTACACATAAACAATAATGGAATCATTTTCTGAGAAAAAATTATTTATTATAAATATTTTACTTACATTTATAAGTGCACACGTAAAGAAAATAAATTAATGTGATGGTTGGGTTTATTTTCATTTAAAATTTTCTCCATACGTGGATCTATGTTAGAAACACACAAAAGCAAATTGTTTTCAGGTGATAAAAGATGATTTCTACATTCAACCAGACACGAAACCCCCTTTTCACAGAGGTAAGACTTCGCGAAAGGGATTAATATTTCAATGCTTCAGTGACTAAATTTTCATAAGCACCTTAATAAGCAAGCCAAAACGAATCTAAATCTTCATATGTGAATTTTAGTTGTAAACTTTTATCGGGAGACATTTCGATGTCGTAAATCTCAACTTAGCAACTGCAGGAACGTTTTCACAAAATGGATTCAGTACCCATCTCTTCGAGAAATCATTTTTATCTTCCGGGAAACACTCCACCAACTGAATTTTTTAGCTCACGCTAATTTTCATTTTTTGCTCACGTCCTTGTAAATTCATATTCAAGTCGTTTAAATGCGAAAATACATCAGATTACCAAGCCAACAGCAACATATACTCTGTATTCTGTTAACACATTGAGAATTGCGTTTGTTTATCCAAGAAAAATATTAATTCATCTTGCAATTCCAATAACCGGGTTAACACTTTCCCCCACAATAACTATCTGACTACTGCATGAAAACGAAGAATTTTTTTTCTTTTCGACAATTTCATTGCATAGTTCAGCAAACAATCTATTCTGTAATGATCGACTTTTAATAAAATTAACCATATTTCAAGTTTACAAAGATTTCGTTTGAGATTTTCCGGCATTTTTTTGTGGCAAGAACATTTTTGTGAAGGTAGCAGTTCATTTATTCATCAGTTAAGAGAGATAAGATTTTCAGATAGAGAAATTAATTTTTTCAGGTATCCACTGTTTTTTTCTTTTTATCACCTTTGCACCATCACTACATACTGAAATACATTTTGTCCAATCTGTGATATAGTTTTTAGTAGCTTCACAAAAAACATCAAAAAGACCAAACATCAAAAAACATCCTGTTGCATGACCAAGTACAATCTGCAAAAAAACATATTTTTTTTATTGATCTGTCCCTATCGCATTCATATCTTACAAAACATAAAAAGTGAGAAATGTTTGCCACATCTGTTGATTCATCAAATTGAATACTAAAAACTTCACTTGAACTCACTTGCTGAATTAACTGATCGCGAACATCGGTAGCCATCTCATCGATTCGCCTTCATATTGTTCTTTAGAAAGAGGAATTTTTTTCAATTTTTTTGCTTCTTCCACGCCTATTAATAACACTGACCGTAAAAATTGCAGCAGACAATATGAGGTTTTCTGCGATTATATGGGGTTTAGGCATCTTAGCTACTCTTAATGCTACGAGATAAGATACTTTAAGTGTACGTTTATCAGTATGGCTTGATGATTGTTGATTTCTCATAGTATGTAATACTCTTTCGGAAAATTCCAACTGTTTGCTTTTATTTTCAGGATGTTTTGTTTCCAAGTGTCGGATTAGTTTTGATGGCTTTATTCTTTCATCGGAAAGGAGTTGAAAGCAAACAACTCACTGTGGCTTTCGTCAAATGAGGTAAAACCATAATTTAAATATTGTTGTTGTACAATCATGTCTTTTTACCAGTCGATTCATTGGATGTAGATGGCTCACTTGTTTTTTCACAAATTTATCCATTTTGCATAGGAATGTAGCTGAAAAAAAAGTTATACTGTTTGATCCCTCACTAAAAAAAACCGAAATTTCAATTATTATTATTATTTTCAATGAAACTACCCTTTTAAAAACTTAAATAAAGGCATCAGACAAACACTTTGCATCGAAACTAAACTGACGTTTGGCAGTTCCTTACTTCTCTTTTATACCGCTGACAGTACGACGCGTTCAAACGTATCATACGTATGTTCGAACATGACGCTTTCACAGTGAATACATGCAAGCAAACCAAATTACAAGGAGCACGTACACATCAAGTTAGAACCTATAAATTGCTCATGTTTGTACACTTCATGCAGCTATGTTCACACCCTTCGCTATCAACGCAGCTAAATATGTTTTTACTAGGTTTCATTGTGTTGGTGTTGGAAGGGCGCGAAATTTTCATTACATACTTTTTTTTATTTTGGGGGTCGTTGAGAATAATTGTACTACAGTATTTATAATATTTAAAGCCTGGGGAAAAAAAGGTTAACGCAAAACTATCTTTTCCAAAATCAGGTCATAAAAAGGTTTGTCAGTTTCAAGAAAATTTTTGTCTATAATTTTTTTTAATAATTTTAAAAATTATTAATAATATCGAAACTGCTGCTGTGTAATTTTATAAATTAAGCATATTTCCTTTCTTGCACAGGGAAAATAGAATAAAAATATTTCAACAATTGGGAAATACTCCATATTAGTTAGTAGTATACATGTGTTAATATTCTATTATATATATATATATATATATATATATATATATATATATCATATTTATTAGTAAGATTTGTTAATTAATTTTCTTAGAGCAATACAATATCATCAACGTCTTTTAAAATAGAGATTTCAAATTACGAAACAAACACCTCTAAATATTTGCAAACAATTTTAAACTGTAACAAAATTATATTTCTTTTGAAACAATTTAAAAAGCTTGTGAATTAGTTCTCTTTTATTTATTTTTATTTTTTAGAGTTTTCTTCATAAATTCATTAACTGCTTGTTTTTTTTTTTATTTACTATGACTTTATGTGACTCGGAAATTGAGATAACTACTTACTTCTTACTGCTAAAACTACTAAATCCTTTGAACAAAAAAGTTGAAATTTGCTTAATACACTCAAAATCTTATATGAGAATATCTTCTATAGATGGCAATTTCCATGTTGTTAATTAACAACAATTTTCATGTTGTACATGAAAATTGCCATCTAAGAGAGCAACACGTTTCAAAAACGATTAAAGTGAAAAATAAAAAGCTAAAAACATGTTTATTTATTAACAACTGTGACTGTTCAAGTAATTTTTATGATGTGTGTTGTGTGTGATTAAAATCAGAAAACAACGAAGTGTGAAAGAAGCTATTCGTCAAATTTTTGTACCTTTGGACTCATGAAATATAAAGTTCTTAAGCCAGACTTCACTTACGTTACACAGTAAGTATGAAAGCCTATGTCACTTGCCAAACTGGATACTAAGAATGACGTGCTGCTATCGTTCGGTTGGTTACTACCGTAGCACAAATGGTTCTCTTTTGTGTGGTAAAACACAGAATTAAATGAAAATTTAAAAAATATTACGTGTAATTCTAGTATTTTAAGTTTGAATTTCATATTTATGACGTAACGTTTTTTAAAAAATCAAAATGTTTTTAGTTTTTAAAACTTTTTTCACATTAATGCTTACTGTCTTTTCCCATAGAGTAATCTTCTGTTCTTACCAGCTTCCTAGACATCTCGGAATTCGCTAATACCACCTTCTTACGTCTCAGTACCCGTTCGACATAAGGCGATACTGAGTCCCAAGTCACCTTATTCGTCGATATTGCTAGGACAGTGTTGTTCAGAGAGACATCCCCTAATCGCAAATATAGCGCATATTTAATATATAGCGCCCTTTGTTCCGAGGCGTACTGGGCACATCCAAAAAAGCTATGACATAGGTTATTACTTTCTCTTTCGTAGTACTGGCACTGAAGTTTACTAACTTTCCTCATACAGTGAGGTATATCCGGAAATAACATTGTAGTCATGTCCTGTAAAGAAATGGGAGAGATAAAAATTCACCTCACCATGCGTTCAACTCATCCAAGGTCTCGGAAAATGTAATATTCTACGATTTCTACGGTCTTTTTAACATATTAAATAATTTTTTATTGTGTTTTTTTTTAATTTAATTTTTTTCAATTTTTTAATAGACTGATGTGCAAACTATTATTTTTATAAATAAAGAGAAAAAGAATCGTCAAAACTTCTTTTGCAACAGCACATATTTATTGGTAATAATCTTTAATAATATCTAAGTAGTGTAGAGTAATGTATATATTTTTGTACAAATTTCTTTAACTATTTTAAGAGAGATATATATTTTTTATTTTTAGACTGTGCATTTATTACTTGAAAAAGTTTTTCGAAATATATATTTTTCTAAAAATTATTATTATAAGTAAATAAAAATTCATTAATATGAAACCATTAAGCAACAAAATTTGACCAGTCTTATATTAATTTCTTTTAAGTACGGTTTTTTTTATTTATACTAAAATACACGCAATATTTACTAAAAATTGTCACTGTTGTATAAAACACAACGCGCAAGTAGACGTTTTAAATATTTGGAGCTAGTTCCTGAAGGTTAACATTTGATAAAGTTTAACACTGTGATGTACACATATCTCTATAGCATCAACTGCTAAACGGCATCTCTGAGGAAAGGTTTTCAAGAATAATTCAATTATAATACTCTACACCGAAAATAATATTTGCATACTTTATTCAAAAATTATTTTTATTTTCTAATATTATTTTGTACATTTATGTCTGTTATCTTTTAACTGCAATATCACAGATAAACAATGAATACTACACGTAAAGAAGTGCACTCCAGGAAACATCAGGCGAAGATGATATTGAGCAAGATATTTCTGGTCTGGAACGTTAAAGAACTTGGCAAACCTGAAAGCGACGACGATTTGAATGAAAAAGAAATTGAGTGAAATGATCATGATTCCGAAAGTGAACAAGAAAGTGAAAATTATGATGAAATTTATACTTATTATAGTAATTATGAGTTTATATTTGGTAAAGATGAAATAACCTTTTAGAAAACTACTCCATCGGTGAATCAGTCTAAAACCTGAAAAAAGAATATCGTAAAAATTCTTCCGAATCCGTGGAAGAAAGCTAAAACTGTAAATACGAAGTAAATAATGTAAATACACTGATGAAAATATTTCCGAGACATTTGCATCGATGACAACCTGACAGAGGCCAAACTAATGACTGTGATGCGTTATCAGGTTTAGAGGGTCTAAAATATGACCTCGGTAAAGCTCATTAGGGCTAAGAACGGAAGGGGTGGTGTGGCGACCGGGATCGTCACAAGACGATCCCGGTCTTCTCCTACGGGCGTCAGGATGATGTAAATGAAAGATCATTTATGAAAAAGAGTACTTATCTTTGATTAAGATAAGTAATTTAATTATACGTACAGAATAAGTTTAACAAAACTTAAAAAAGTAATACCTATTTTTTCGGTGCAACGGTCATTTATGTAATGATATATAAACAAGTCAATGCAGAAAAACAACTTAGTCGGCGAGCTTTTTTGAAAATGTTGAGGTCAGAATTGATGGCAAAACATGCATACCCGTTGTAAAATCCAATCGCTACCATTAGATATTAAATTATTTTAAAATGTTTAATTTCCATTGGGTATAGATGAGAGAAATTCAGACGAATCAGCATTGAAAAAGCAATGTGGAACTTGTTTTATGTTTTAAAAAGAAATTTCGGCAATACGATTTGATGCAGCAGATTTACTTGGAAAGGTCACTCAAAATCAGAACTAATTTATAACTGCTGCAGCGAAGTGGGGGAAGAAACAATGAGCAAATAACATTTAGTTTAATAACTATAATAACATTGTTTTAATGAAACGACTGGTCCACTTTTCTGCCACAGCACTAACCCATCTCTGCTGCCGTCTGTCCGTCTTCCCCTCACGTATTTGCCACAGCTACGCTAAGCTGTGGCAGAGCTGATAAATTTCCCTAAGATCCTGAGCGAACAGGTCGATAGGGATCAACTCAGCCACCACCAACACATCGGATTCAGATACTCCCCTGCAACCCTCAGAATCCCTCTACGCTATATAGAGAACATGCGGGTGCATTACATCCTAACCGTCAAAGCGTCCACCCATATCGTCGTAGCGATGGTTTCGACCCTCTCACGTTGGCCATCAGCTCTTTCATCAGCTTTTAAAAAAAAATGAATTTTTTTGAATCGTTTTAATTCAAGAGGATATATCAGGGACGAAATCGTCCACGATCCAATCAGAAAAACGTCTTCCGGCAACCCAACCCTGGGAAACTGTTATAAGAAGGGTAGGTCCCAAGATAGAGCTCTGGTTAACCCCAGCGGTAACCTTCCTTTCTTTAATCCTCTCACGATTGCCTTATCTGAGTCCCTATCCCTCAGGTAGTTCCCAATTCAGGAATCCCGAACTCTGCTTCAAATGCGTTCAAAATGTCGGACAAGTGGGCGAGTCGAAGGCATTCCCGACACCCAATGTCACCAGCAAGACCAACTACCTGGCGGCGTGGCAAGGTGTCTGTGCCCGTTATACAGCCTCTTTAAACTCATAAACTCAAATAAAACTCATAAACTTTAAACTCAAATTGATTCCTCTCCGGAATCCATGCTACCGAACATACTCCTGCTGCTGGAAAGTTCCCCGGTCTCCCGAGTTGCAAGTTGCAATCGGGATTTCAGCAATCTTTCCAGCAGTTTACCCCACCGTGTCCAGCATCCGCAACGATCTGTAGGCCGACGGTGAGTCAGTACCTCTCTTCCCTTTACGACTAGCCCACGATCTTTCAACGGGCAGGAAACGATCCCTTCCTGAAACACGCGTTGTTTACGCCAAGCCAGAGTAGAGATCTGGACTTTCAGCTACCTGCAGAGCCTCCCGCGGGACGCTGTTAGGTCCTGGAACCTTCTTCAATTTCATGGCTTCCTCCATGAGCTCTTCTTCGGAAAATTCTGTTGTATATCCCTATCCAACTAAATGGCCCCCGTATCTCCTCTCAGGATGCATGGAGAAAGTTACATCCACTATCTTTTCCAAAAAGGTGGGCTCTGCTTTTTTCCAAGTTTGCGGCTCCAAAAACAAGGTTCTGGGTCATATACAAGTTTGTAGTCCTTCTCCCAGGAGTTCTGATCAATATCTCGGAATACCAGCCATCAGCTATGCGACTTGCTATCTTGGATCGCCCACACCAGCAAATTTTTAATAGCCTTTTATACCGCAAATATTTCGCGGCCTCCGATATGCTGCAAGTGCGCTGAACCTTCTTCCTAAACGTGAGGCACTCCTTGTTCAGGGCTAAGATGTAATCCGTCCACTAGTAGAGCTGGGGATTGCCATCATTCACCTTCTTTAGTGGCATAGCCACATCGCAGGCCCGTTGTATCAGCTGCATGATGCGACCGACTGTTTCCTTCACCTCACCACTGCTCCTTATAGTGCTGAGAGAACTTCTACGCCTATATTCCGGCATGTCGCCATGAGCCTGCCAGATAGTTGCCAATACTTTGCTTATGGTCGTGTCTCTTCGTTGTTAACAGCTTCCTCTGTGTGTCAAAGAAGCCTCTTCAGCTCTGCTTTCGCTGATACAGAGATCGCCATGAGGCCCTAATCCTGCAGAGCAATCACCTCAAAAGCCGTTACCTCGGAGAGGTAACGGCCCTTCCTCCATCTGGGTCTGCCATGCGCTGATCCACCACGCTGCGGAGACCAAGGTAATTTAGGGCTCCTCGTTTAGGGTTGGAGTGCCTATCCTCTGCCTTACAACACTACATTCTACTGGATTTTTCTCATTAGCAATATCCATACTGTAGTGAAATAGCACTTCATGCGCCAAGGGCCAAACCGAATTAGCTAGGAACAGGTATATCCTAGGGAGTGTTAAACTCCTCTACCTCGGTTTCCTGAGGCCTGCCTCCGTTTGCCTGGCCTCGGAAAACACAAAAAACCGAGGTCCGTTCGAAATAATACAGAATCAGGCCTCTGTATCAATGGCGCACTACCTGATAAGCTATCCAAAGTGACTGTCTCCTGACACGTTGCCCTGACCATACCTCGGCAGAGCAAGAGCACATTCGAGCCTCCACAGCAGTCGCGAAAAACCCGAACTTATTAGGTCATTCTCAGGATGATGCAACGCCTGCTGAACAACATATAATCACCGTCCTCTAACATAAGAAACAGACGCTGAGCAGGACCACCTGATACAAGAATTAGATTTTTCGTGTTGGATCTTTCTTGTTTGGTCCGCAGCTGGAACTTACCTACCCACCTACCCTGCTTATCTGCCTAGCCTTTTTCCGATCCGGCACTTGGGAACGCGCCCGGTAGAGAACAGAAAACCCCCACGGGGTTATTATGATTATTTTATTTTTATTATTATTATTATTATTGTTATTATTATTAAGGCTCGGAGAGAAAAGAAAATTATTAAGAAAAATAGCATAGTTGGTAGCTGTGATGAAAGCCTTCATTTGGTAAAGCCAAAAAAGGATTTTTTGTCGTCAGGTTTAGCACTACTACTATAGTTAAGGATATTGAAGATATTATTGTTAAATTCACTTCAGCTAGAAATGTAAAATGATTAACTTAGCTACAAAAAGAACAGGTTATATTTCATTTCATGTTCAGGTGGATGAGTGCAATTTTGATAAGGTTTCTGCTTTATCTGTATGACTTCTAGAGTATTGGTCCTTCCATTCTTTAGTTCGTTGAAATCTAACCAGGTGTTTTGTTACAAGTAATTCAAGACAATACCTGAAGAAGTGGGCACTTCTAGCTATATTAATGTATTGTAAATTTCTCCAGTAATATATCAGAATGTCAGAGGATTTTGTACAGTCAGATGAATATTTTGTGTCTGTAACGAATAATCCTTGTGATGTATCACTGTCATTGGCCTTCCTTGAACAATGTTTCTGTGTCTTCTAATTATTTTCGCAATAATTTTGTGGCATACAGAACTGATTGTCAGGTCAATATTTCTGAAAATAAATTTAACTGCAATTTTCTGGCTGCAGTTTCTCTTCAATTCAGAGCTGTCGTAGAAGTGGTATAGAATTCGCACCTGAATGTATCCAGATTGCAATAAAAATGAGAGACAGATGTAATTTGTTGCTGGGTAATCATTATTTTAATCCTGATACCCCTTCCCAATTTTACTTGAGTCATATTTTAATGAGGTAGCTAAGTTTATTGATGGAAGTATTTATCGGTGTTGGTCGTTGGTGATTTTAAGGCAGTTGATTGGATGACCTGTTCTGTCATTTTTATGCTAAAATGAAAGCTAGATTTCTGTTCAGTTTCATGGATGATCTTGGTATGAAACAATTTAATCATCATTTTCCCAAGGCTGGTAAAAATGTTCTGGATATTGTGATTTTTAATATTGAAGTTCATGTTGCCCAAGAGACTGATCACTTAAGTCTCCTGATACATCTCTGATCCCCTGGCATTTATATAGCAGCTGAGAAAGTCATTTCATCAAAATCTGAGAGGCTTATATTTGATTTTCAATCAGTCGACTATTCTAATTTTTATGAATCTGTTAGGCAATAGGACTCAAATTCTGTTTTTTTATTCTGCTTACATTAATGTAGCTGCTTTTAGTCTTGTGATTTGATTTATAAGCATGTGGAAAATCATATTCCTCAAAAAAGGTCAATGATCAAGAGGTTTCCTGCTTGGTTCTCCATCAGATCGATATGGTATGGCTCCATGAGACCAAGCAAAAAAAATATAAAAGAACTGGATGAGTTATTGACTATCATAGATTTTCAGAGTATTAAAATCAAGCTAAAATACTTTTAAGAAAAGATGAAATTTCTAGAACTAGAGCTCCACAGGCTGATCTAAAACGTATATCACAGTCTTTTTCAAATAATTAAGTTCTTTTTAAATGAAAACGATAGTGTGATACCAATAAAAAAGAATAATTACTGATGCAGAAGGGTTATTTGGATCTTATTCCAAATTAGTTTCTAATTAGACCTACCTCTTTGATTGGTCATTTAAAGTAAAGATGTTAGTTAGGATTTCTACTATGTATCTGTGAACACACAGTGCTTCATGTGATGTTCCTTAGAGTTTTAATTTTAGGTCCTCTACTTGTCATTTTTTACATAAATGACATCACCAACTTTATTTCTTCTAAGATCCTCTAATTTGCAGATAATGTCGAAATTTGCACTAAGGTGAATTGTAAAGATGATCAATTGATTTTGCAGAATGAGATTAATAGAATGCACGAGTGATCTATTGTTTGTAGAAAACCCCTCGATCTAGAAAAAAACATTCTCTTTACATATTACAGATAGACACTGAAAAGTTAAACATTCTTGTGAGGTTGGTCAATGTCAAATTCATAGAGAAGAAGCAGTTATACGCTTGAGTGTTATGTTTGTTTGCAAACTGTTGTTTAAGGAACATGATGTTTGAACAGCATGCAACAGCTGCCCAAGGAAAAACCTTGGCAATTTTTTAGAAATTTATTTGCAATTTATGGTCTGTTGGGTTATTATGGGTCTGTCGCTTGTTTGAAGATGTTCAATTGATACTTCACCTGTATAAGACAATGATTAGCCCAGTGCTTGAATACTACATCCCAGTATGAAATTAAATAGAGACTACACTTCTATTTTAATTGAAGCTGTTCACACAAATTTTCTTACATTTTTGACATACAGGGGTATTGATGATGAGTCTTCTGATCATAAGGCCCAGTGTAGTTTCTGTTGTATTTGCTACTAAGGTACACAAAGGAAGTTTGCTCAATGATATAACCAATATTGGTTCATGAGTACCTTGTGTTAGATCCAGAAAGAATTGTTTTTTCTTTGGATGCATCAACCAGCTAGTTTCTTTAGTTCCTTTGGCAAGGTGCTTAAAAAAATATTAATATTTTAATAAAATATTTCCTGATTATATTTGTTGCTGATGGTATTTCTTTAATATGTGAAATCGTATGTTATAAGTAATTAAGTAACCTAGTATAATTTCTTATAAATAGTAAAGCTTGTTTGGATAATTCAACCAAGACCTTAGTTCTGGGCTTTTGTATTACTAATGAATTTTATTTTTTATGTATATAAATACTATTGATTTTCTGTGTTTCATACATATTTATTTCTTATTATTTTTTGTGCAACATATTAAGATTAAACTGTTCTGTTGTACTTTCTGCAGCAAAAATAATTTTAAATACTCACATATGAGATTACAGAAACAGTTAGGAATGCGAAAACAAGAAATATCAACTTCTTAGCCATTGTTCCCTACTATAAAAATTATTTAAAATTTTACTGAATAAAGTAATTGTCAGCGTAAATGACTGTCACCAAAGCACAAAAATTTTTAATACTATATTACTTAGGTATAGAATAGTATAGAATAAAATAAGATAAAGTAGACCTAGCTAATGTTAGATTCAGATTAGTAACACACTTTCCATTTGATAAATATACGCAATAGAAAATTTAAACTGTTATCAAACATCTTAATTGTGCATAAAAATTTGTTATCGATAAAGTAAGCACTCAACAGAAAATTAAGCAGATAAATAATACTTATGTAACTCATTTATTATTGATTTTCTGTAGAAGTTTTTCGTTTTTCCAAACGCCTTTTCCACCAGAGCAGTTTTCAATCAACAGTTAACAAATCTCTTTATTCTCTGCTGAGCAGTTCTGTAGCATGTTTAAAAAACAGTATATTCCGCTTTCCGCTAAAAGCAGATCTATCATAATTGTTAGAATTACATAAAAATATTGTAACCGCGTTTAACATAGATAAAATATTACTAGTAGATAAATTATATTTGTACAGTATAAACAAGCAGAAGCTTAAAACAAAAAAAAGATAGAAACAATTCTTAGAGGAACATAATAATAAAGATAGGCCTAATAATAAAATTAATGTCTTTAAATAATATTGTAAATGGAGCAAAGAAACAGATTAGGAATTATGATTAAAATATAAAAACTCCTTTAAATTTTATGAGCGTAATTCTCTATTTAGTATCTCAAAATAAAGGTAATTTATGTATTTTTCTTACCATGCAGTTCAGAATTTACTCAGACGACTGTTCTTTAACACCCAAGTAGCTGGACCAATAAATTTTCACTAGAACTATACAGGAACGGCTGCTACTGTATGCGCTCTGTATAGATATCCTGTGTTTGTTTTTTGGGTGCCGAATAAATAATTTTCTTTGTCATCACAAACAATAAGGTGAGTGTGTTGCGTGGTTCTTAAGGACTAATTTCGCTTAATACTGTACTATTTTCTTTACGGTCGGTCGGTTTAGAGTTTATTAGTTCATTTCCCGCGCGGTAGGTGATGGACTGTTTTTGTCCGCCATTTTCTGACAAATATTAACCTCAATTTGAGGTTATTCCCAACCTACTTTCAGCGGAATCTCCAACCCAATTCTGACTGTCGTCTTGGCTGTTCCTTATTGACCGATACAAGGTTAATTCAATTTTTAATCATCCCATTATGGAGGACGGATTTAAGCGTAGTCAGAGGACAGCAAGGATACCCATGACTTCCCCCTCGGGCAGTTCATGAATCGTGCCATCATCGACCCGACCGGAGGCCATGTCCTTGCATCCGATATGGTTCTACCCAGTAAGAGAAGGCGTGACGATGACGAATCGGTGAACTGCTGCTCGCTGCTTATTGATTCGTCATCGGTCACCAAACTTAAAGATGTTACGAACAGCTTATTACCGCACTTGGACAAACATACAAAACAAGTAATAAAGCACGAAGCCGAGCTGTTCATTATAACCAAGGAGATTATTAAATATTTTGATGCAATGATTGCCAGAGAGTCGGTCAGTATCGTCAAAATGAATTCTGGGTCGCAAATGGAACCTGCCTTGATATCTGGCTGCCCAATCGACAGAGGGCTAGCCAACACATTAACTAACGAGGAACTCGCAGGACTGATTCTTCAGGAATGGTCTAAGAAGGCGTTCAAATTCATCATTGTTGGTAACACCGACAAGAATTGGGAGAGAACGGATACGGTTGGCGCCGTAAATATCAACAAATTGGCTGATGGGCGACTATTGGACACTCTCAGGATCTCCAGATGGACGTAATATTGGGTGGGGCTGGGATGAAGAAGGCTAATATTATATCAACTGTCCTTAGAACCGAATTAATTAGCGAAGAGACGCCAAAAGAAGAAAGCATCGTCAGTAAGATTCACGTCATCTATATAGACTCCAGAAAGGGTGCAGGGTTGGAACACGATTTGGTCAGGGCCTTTTCTGGAATTAAGGCAAGCTATTAAGGTATCATTAAGCTTTTAAGGTATCAAGGGTGAGTTTCTTGTGGAAATATATGGTCTTGCTCCTGCTCCTTCAGTACGCAAGATACTGGAATACGAAGGAAGGAAGAACGATACATATCACATATACAAGGACGGAAGTATCAGATATACTACCCGGCAGAGAATCCCTCCCTGCCAGACGCAGTGTTAACATGGATACCGATGGATCTAAATAAGAGACGCTGCTGATAAAGTATAAAACCACTTACACCGAGCTAGTACAGTCAGTCTTTCTGGTGTGGCCGCGACCGGAACCAAGACAGAGAACAAGTCCATTCACCTGGAAATCAGGAGGGCCAGAAAGAGGCCGGTAGTTTTAGGAAGGCCATCGCGATGACCCTCAAAGATTCTACGGTTTCGCACAGATTGAAGCATCAGTCTTAAGGATTCGCGACCTCCAAATGGATACAACCGAGGAGGTTATGAAAGAACTGCTTAGGAATCGCACTGGTGGAAAACCCGGAAGGCTTTATACTAGATACTCTCAGGACGGTTTACTGAGATGCGAGGATGGCTAGAGTCAGACTGGCTTCCAAATTGGCTTTTGCCCTAGCGCAAAAAGGAAAGGTCAAGGTTGGGTTGGTCAATTGCAGGATTGATCAGTACAACCTTGTACCGCCGAGATGTTAAGTGTTTCGAATCTTGTCGCACAGCGCCGTCTTCTATGGGCACTGCTACTCTGGCTCATGCTTTAACTGCGTCGAGATAGCGCACAGCACGGCAGAGTATCACAACGGAAGCAAATGTCTCAACTGCGATATTGTGAGCCATCGTATGGGTGCTTTCACTATCCAAAATCTGTTGAAGCGATCGGTAAGCAGAGCAGAGTTAACTGCCGTAGGAGCGGCAAAACACCTGGCAGTTCATGAAGATATTCCAAATTAACTTGAAACACTTTCTGCTGGCTCAGGATATATTGCTCCAATATGCTCGGGAGCTGACGCAGGGATAGTCTTTGTTTCGGTACCTAACGCTCCCAACTGCAGTAATCCTTAGTGGTGATGCAGTAATCCTGCATCACCACTAAGGACAACAGAACCGCAATATAAAAAACCGCGTTCGAGCTCGGCTGTGCAATATGACCGATTACGAGGGCTACGTTCGGGATCTCGTAGATGGCACCTACTTCTACAACTGCTATGAGTCGCCTAACGTCGAGGCAAACGGGTGGAAACTGTCTTATTTCGACTAGCTGGGGATATTAGACTGCACCAGCCTACTAATTTCGGCGGCAATTTTAACGCCTAAAACAGAGTATGGGGCAGCAACAGAATAGATGCCAAAATTGGATGCTCCTGGATATCTTTTTAGAATTAGAGCTGAAAAAATATCTAGGACGGGGTATCTTTTCAGCTCTAAAGCTGAAAAATATATCCGTTCGGTGGAAAAGGTTGGTTTGATGATCCAAACCATGATCTTTGCTAGCGTCGGTCTGGCTGAAAGGATACATGGTTGGAGAGTATGGGAGGAATACACAGCTAGTGGAACATCAAGCACTACTCATGTAGTTGGACATGTAGGAACCGGCAGTGCTGGTCTACCAGGCAGAAGTTCAAAAAGGTTTGACGAACCGACCTTCCTTAGCTCCCTTGACGTAGCCGAGATCAACGCTGTGAACACGGCTGAGGAGAGGGTAGATCGGCTCGTGAGATGTCTTACCTCGGTATGCGACGAGGTGCTACAGCGGCGGCTTTCTGGTCAAAATCACCCTCCTGTATATTGATGAAATGAAGACATCCGACTCAAGAGGTTGGAGTGCAACAAGATACGGTGAAGGATGCTCCAGAGTATATCGGAAATAGCCAGAACAATCCTTTCAACCTACAAGATGACCAGCATTGAACTCAAGACTAATCAGGGCAAGCAAAAGGTATAGCTGGCAAAAAATCATTGAGGAGATAGATGGGGATCCTTGGGGGAAGGTCATATCGGCTGGTTGTGAAAGGGGTTACAAAAAGCAACCTTTCCCCTCCGATAGGAATTGAAAACGTAACCCGCATAGTTGAAACGCTGTTCCCGGAGGGTACACTTATTCGGAGAGCCAGAGATAAGCCGCTGCCACTCTTCACGGAAGAGGACCTTGGGGAAGTACTGACTCGGGCTCACTGATAGGGCTCCGGGATCCCAACGCCTCCCTAACGTGGCCCTGAAAACGGCAATTCGAGCAAACATGGGAGAATTCCTCGAAACATTCAACATGTGTCTCAATAAAGGCATCTCTTCCATCGCTCTGGAAAAGGCAGTGACTCGTCATCCTTCCCAAACCCGTGAAAATCTTGAGGACCCCAGCCCCATCAAGGCATTATGTCTACTAGATGCGCTGGACAAGTTGTTCGACAAGATGATCCATTTAAGGCTTGCTAAAGCGTTGGTTTTAGTTAAAACGTTGGATGCGGCTTAGGATCTGGTGGGTGAAGGAAAAAGTCCATCGACTTGCTTACTGATGTGAAAATAATCCTGGGAAGTGGGCGGATCGCCCAAAGATCGGTGCCATGAGACTAAGCGGGTCAGGACAGCACATACCTAAGCATTGCAGAAACGTTGGAATGACATGGGGAAATGACGCTGCACCCTCCGACTAATCAGCGCTGTAGCCAAATGAATATGTAGGAGACATGGCGACACGAACTACTTCCTGAGCCAATTTTTATCTGGGCATGGTTGGTTCAGGGCATACTTATTCAGATTTGGACTGGACCACTCAAATCCCTGCCCCAGTTGTAAGGACGCCGAGGAAACGGCGTGTCATGTGTTTTTCAAACGCCCGAGATTCATCTCAGACAGGAATACAGTGATGGCAAAGCTGAAAATAGACAGATTACTCCCGCTTGAGGATTTCGAAGAGATAATGGTTACTTCGGTTGAGAGATGGCAAGCAGTGTCGAACTGAGCCAGTGCTGTAATGTCGAAACTACTAGTCTAAGAAGACGCTAGAAAAGGAAGTGCGATAATTATGCCTTGGCGCTAAGGTCTGAGGACAGGCTGCCTGTGGAAATCCTGGAAGGACCCGGCCCCCCGGGATCGTCCTGTAATGATGAAGCAGGCAGCACTCCCAGTGATGAAATCTCCAGTGATGGTAGCCGTAGGTTAGGTAGTCACACCTAACGAAGTGAAAGCCGCTCCTCTCCCGACGTAATGACTTGCGGCAGTTTCAGGAAGGAAGAAACAGGTGGTGGTTTAGTCGGTATGCACAAGCACACATACACGGTAAGTAACATCAAGCGGAACTTGTTACGAGACCAATAAACTCTACCTGACTGTCCGTAATAGTATTACCTACACCAATAAAAAATAATAAATATAAAAAAATAAACTTCATACTTGATTTTCCTAGCGAAACTGTAAATCAGCCTAACAACATATAACTCGTAGCAGCGATTAAGGACAAATAAAAAAGTAACGCTTAACGAAACGGCAACACTAAATTTAAACGTTAACGACAATACCACTAGCTCTAATTGCCGAATGAAAAGTTAAGGAATCTTAGAATACGTTTAATAACCTATAAACAGGATTCGAAAATAAACCCACTATGCGATGCCATAGCAATTTTGTAACAAAAGCCTAACCGTTTCAGATGTTATATTCACGTTTGTAAAACTTTAAAAATCTAACTCTAAATTGGAAAAAAATTATATTCATGGAGCTAAATCAAACATTTCTTTTTATTTTATTTTTTTAATAAATAAAATTGTTATTTGTAAACGATTTAGATCTAAAGGTCTTACAATTGCTCACCCTCCTTTTGATAATATCACACAAATAACATTATCAGCATGACATTCTGGAGTTGCTTTACTAAAAGGCTATTATTATATTGAGTTTTCGAATTTCT
The DNA here is from genome assembly GCF_047948215.1 of Lycorma delicatula. Taxonomy (NCBI): domain Eukaryota; kingdom Metazoa; phylum Arthropoda; class Insecta; order Hemiptera; family Fulgoridae; genus Lycorma; species Lycorma delicatula. The sequence goes on along the minus strand of NC_134456.1, from coordinate 49,427,673 downwards.
ATTCACACAAAATCTTAACGAAAACTGTGTTAGAAATAATTTTTTACTACCCTAATTATTATGGTCATGTTTGCCGTAAACAGGAAAACTTAAATTGGGTATCAATTCCTGACACAGTAAATAAATGGTATTTTCGCTTTTTAGACCTTAAAAAAAATGAAAATAAAATTGCTAATGCTGTCGATATAAATGAAATCGCTGATATTCTTGCATATAAATCTGCACAAAATTGGAAACACCATATCTATGTTAAAACAAAAGAGAAGATGGAACCCGAATTAGAAGATCTAAAGAAATTACTTACGGTAACAACTTTTGTATAATCATATTTATACTGTTGTACCACTAAAAGCGCTTGTTTCTAATTGTCCTATTGATTCTGAATTTAAAAAAAATTGACTTGATGTCTTAATTGGAGGAAATACGATAATGAATAATACGATGTGGACAACACATAGCATAGTGAACAATCTACGATTAACTATTGTCTTGAGAATCCAGAATCACAAGATTGTAAACACTAATCGTAAATTGTAAATGTTAATCGTTCCTTATATACTAAATATAATAACCAAGAATTTATGGAAATGATTATTGTTGCTACACACCATGTAAATCAGGTTCATATTTAAAGATCAATCAAAACAAGTAAAATGATTATTATTCTTGTAAAGTAATAAGAGAGCAACATATGTTCAAAATAGCTGCTCTGTTCAATAATGCATGTACGAACTCGTTTTATCATGTTTGAGGCCATTTTGTAGAGTATACTAGATTTGTATTTATTTGCACATATTTGTATTGTGTATACTGATGTTAATCTCCGCTGTTGTGTTCATCTTTAGTTCCTAGTGTGTGTGGCCTATTTTTAAATACCTTTACGTTAAGATAAACCCACACGAAGAAATCTGGGGAATGGAATGGAATGGAATGCAAAGTTGACGGGAGTTTATTTCTCCCTACTTATCGCAGAACCCGGACAGAGTCCCTTGCTGCTGGATCATTCTAATCGGGCTTGTTTTTTTTAAAAGGGTTATTTTATATCTCGGGTCTAATTTTTCAAGTTTTGGTAATTATTATTTAGTTAATTTAAGACGGATTTAGTTGCATTCCAATGAAATCTGGGGACGTCAAATCGGGTGAATGTGGGAGCCATAATCCTTTAGAGATGATACGCTCGCCAAAAAACTTGCGCAAGAAATCCATGGTTTCATTAGATGTATGACTTGTGGCGTTGTCCTGCTGGAACCAACAATCACGTTCATCATCTTCCATAAGACCAATAAACTACGTAATGATGTCTTCGAACATAACATTGTTCACTGTAGTTTCAAAAAAAATGGGACCCACTATTCGGCTACGTGATACGACACACCACACTCTCATATTCTGAGAGTGTAAGGGATTTTCATGTAACACACGTGGATTTTCAGTGTACCAAATTCTAGTGTTTTGACTGTTCACGTAGCCACTAAGGTAAAACCATGCCTAATCAGTGATGAAACCGTGTTTTCTTCACCGATTAGGCTCGCTGTTTTTTTCTTCAAGCTCTGCAATTCCATGGTTGTCAACAAATGACCGAAACCATGTACAGTATCATTACGCGCTTTTCTTTATCCGGCTTCTTAAATTCCTGAACACTGCGAGCATGATATGCACGAAAGTGTAGCTGTTTCATCGCTCTCTGAACACATCCATATGGAATCTGCGAGTGCGTTTGAAGAAATCATGTTAGGTTGGATGTGAATTGGAAAGAGGGACACCCCACAATGTGTTTATTGGGAGGAGACAGATAATGCGGAGCACACTATATTTGTATGTCCTAGATGGGCTGAAAACAGGAGGGTAATTATAACAAATCGATTAACACCGGATAATCTAATTAATTGGATGGTACAAAATCAAGAGAACTGGGACTGGTTCAGAAGGTTTGCTGGAGAGATCCTGAGAACTAAGGAAGAAGAGGGCGGTAGACTGTGATTAAATTAAGTAGGGAAGGGTGGACAGTCTCTCCGTGGAGGGCCCGTATGCCCTGGTATGCGGGTTCCTGCGAAGGGGGAGAACTCCAGGGGAGATGGGAATAAAAGAAAAGACCGAGTCCCGGCCGGCGGTGTGTCTCCCTGCGGGCGTCTAGGCGCTTTGTGGGGTGGGTACCGTCGGTTAGAGGCATAGGCGTAAAGACCGAGACCCGGTTCCCTGCGGAGGGGCTGGGGGACGGCATCGCCGGACCTTGGCCCTAACGCGGGGAATTAGAGGCAGGCAAAAAATAAAACAAAAGATCCAAGACCGGGGTGGCCAACCTGCCGTGCCGGATGTAAAGCCGGAGGGTGGGGGACGCCCCCTTTGAGTAGAAGGACACACTCTCCCCGACTGAGTATTCTTAAATGGATATCCGGTCGGGGAGAGTAGGGTTAAAAAAAAAAAAAAAAAAAAAAAGGTTGGATGTGAAGATGTCCGTTTGAGGCCTACGTGAAGGCAAATTTGATTTGTATTTTACTGATGAAAATGTCTGCCGAGGCATTTACATCGGTGGCATCCCGACCAAGGCCTGGCTGATGACTGTGAGATGTAATCAGTTATAGGGTCTAAAGACGACCTCCGGTAAAGCCCCTAAGGGCTCGGAACGGAGGATGGTGTAGCGACCGGTAACTTCACAAGGTGGGTGTCTTCGCCCTACGGGGTTGGGAAGAGAGTGCGCTGATAGTCTCCTCAAGTTTTTTTGAATCTGAGCGCTGCATCACATTCTTAACCTCAGCCACTTTAGCATTAGTCAAAATGACCCGTTCTCTTCTTGTCTGCAACTGACCCGCATTCTCTAAAACGGGCGATTAATCTCGTTATGGTCGAATTGTTAGGCACTGCCACATCCGGATATTTCACAATTCATCTACAACACGTGCATAAGAACGACTGTGAAACAGTGTTCAACAATGAGAACTCGTTGCTTTAGGGAAAATGACATGTTTACCAAGAAATGAACAAAGCACTGCTGCAAGCGTCATGTGATCAGTACACATCACAACGGCGTCTAGGTTTGTTGTTAATACCCATGGTGCCGTAGCCGATAGAACTTTTTCAACTATACTACTATTTATAAACAGTTTAATTTTGATTAGCGCAACAGAAAGAAATGTGTTACAAATATAGAAAATGTTCTAAATTATTTTAATGCTGATATTGCCTTCTAAAAATCAAACAGAAATTAAAAAGAATTAAATTTGTTTAATGCAAACTTAATAATGTATTTAAATGTTGGTATTGTAATATTTTTTTATTTTCTTTATATTAAAAAAATTATCTAGAAACAAAACAGAAAATAAAAATATGTGAATACCAAAGTCAAAATAATGAATTTCGTCGTATGTCTTTTTAAAAATGAATCTTGTATTTTTTTTAAATGTAACTCCGTAAAAGCGATTAAGGATAAATAAAAATGTGTTGCTAATATTAAACGCTTAACAAACGACAACACTAAACTTAAATGTTAAGGTCACATAACACAACCGCCAACCGCCGAATGAAACGTTAAGACTAACGTTAAGCGATATTGGAATATGCATAAACAGGATTTGAAAACAAAAGCCTAATCGTAACAAATATGCATTATTTACGTTTGTAAAAATTTAAAAAATTTAAACTTAGAAAAATCCCGTCGGGATACGCGTATGTATTTTAACACATTTTAGTTTACCTAATTTATCTAAGCAAGGAACTTGCAAACTATGAATTCTTATTTGCTTAATTGACGGATTCTTAAATCCGTCAATTTATCATAATTTATTTTAAGTCCCCATTTTAACTTATCTAGACCTAAATTATATTATGCAGTTTAACATACAAATTCATACCAGTTCACATTCAACATTTCATACCAGTTCTCAAAACATAAAACATATAAGAAAAATAAGAGTCTCTCAGCCAACCATGACATCACTTATTCTCCAGACAACTTTGGAAAAACAAGCAGGAAAAATTCGTTAGCAGTTAAAACGTGCAGTGATTTTCATTTTCATATAAACATAAATGTTGGCTTGATCTTGTTACTTCTCTTATTAAAATAATCTTTGCTATCATTCTGATGTAGAATGAAAAAGGAATATGCAAACTGGATTTATGAGCTTTGTCATTACTTTTGAGAAAGAAAGCAGTGAAAATAATCCCTATTTAACCTTTGCCTTGCAAAGATTGTTTGTGCTTGTTAAAATATCACAGTTCATTTGAACCAGCCACATTTGTATTCCATTGTTTGTTTGAGTTTTTTTTTATTTTCTCTTGAAATGATACATTTGAAACCGGACATTTGAAACATTTGTATTGTGTATGCAACATTACATTATTATTGTAGTATTTATGCAAAAATTTTTTTTTTAAATAAGTTAAAATTGTTTTGATATCAAAAATGTATTCCAATCACTTAAACAATCCTTCTTATCCCTCCTTATTGACTATCTTTGGTGCTCTATTCCATTATTTTACTTGTTGGGTATATTGATGACGTAAATCTGTAAATGCATTGTTGTATATAAAGGATGTTGAGCTATATATATAAAATAGATCTATTTTATTTATTTATTAGGAGGTCCAACTACACACAAGCACCATGATCTTGAGCTTACAAGTCACCAGATAGGAACTGAGTAACAGAATCCATATTTCCTAAGCAAAAACATCCTTCCAGAACGAAAAAATGACAGAGATATAGTAATTTAAATGGTCCCATTAAGCCTCCCAATGGACTCACAGATCCAATGAGTAGATACTTGAACCCATAATATACCCACTATCGTGGAAGAAGGGATGAAATACAATGGAAGCAGAGGGCCGTATACCAAAGAGAGATAGCAAAATGAGGTAAACTCCATTCACAAGAATACTTTATGTTGTCTCCAGATACTGGAAATTAATTCTGCCCACATCTCCTCGGGAGACAGGTGCATCTTTATCTGAGGGGTATTTTTATATGCTGGAAACATACACTCCGACAATTTCTTATCCTCCATTTGCCAAAAAGGTAACTAAAAACCATAAATTTATGGCCGGTTGACCATATAATATAACTATAGTCTGTTATTACTAAAAGAAATTTCAGAAGAATAAGTAAGGTTACAGGTAACATATTAAGATTTGCTCACAGTAATAATATTTGGCTAAAACCAATAATTAGTATAGAGAAACTAAATACAAGGGAAATTTTGCTGGTGAGAAATTTAGTTTGAAAGAAAACAAAAGTAAAAAAATATTATGAAGTAAAAAAGAAAGCAGTACAAAGAGTAGTTAAAAGTTATAGTATGAGAACACATACTTTTATGTTCTCATACCAAATTTGTAATTAGAAATTTTTCTTTTATTTATGAAGTATAATCACAATGAATGGAAGAAATAAAGAAGACGTCAACAGCAGACCGACTCAAGTTAAAATGGTTTTTATGCAGAAAATATGTCTGCTTGTATCAAACAGATTCAGGAATTAGGAAAAAACATTATTAAGTAGATTTCATACGAAAGCTACCTATTGTAATGGGTATCATGATACACATTTCCCGAAAATTTCGACTTATCTTTGTGTTTCACATCCCCCAGACCACAAACCCACCGTCAGTTCAAAAGTTTATATGTACATACATATATATATATTTCACTTTCTTGCGGACACGATAACTGCTGTAATTTTCTGCCAATCACTTCAAAATTTATACGTAAAATCTAACGACCCAAAATCTCGGTCGAGTTCGTTAATGGGCAAAATCGGACCATGGGGGTGGAAATGAAGGGTTTTTAAAAAAAAAATATTGTTATAACTTTCTTATTAAGTAAAATATCAAATTCATTTAAAGTTCCTACTATTCTTTGGATAAGGGCCTACAATTTATCTAAGTAAAGTTTTTTGATATCACCACCCATTGGCTCAGGGGGTAGAAAAAATAGGGTTTCAAAGACAAAAAGTTATATCTACCTTAATAGGAACAGTATCAAATCGGTCCAAATGGCCATTAGTCCTCTAAACATTACCTATAACTTTTTTCTGAAGCAGTTTTTGATATGATCAACCCTTACGGCAAGGGATGACCAAAATTTTGCTGGAATTGTAAAAAGATGGGGCTTGTCGTATGCTAAAAATATGAAATTTTTTCACATGCAACCATTGTCATATTGAGTAAATTTGAAGTTTTTTTTAACTTTAAGGTGGAAATCTTTTTTATCACCTACTTAGTACTGGTGAAATCAACCTCCACCTTCGGGCATGCCGAAAGGGATTTCTTTTTATTTGATGTACTACTTCATGGCAGAGAAACATAATTAGTTGGAAAACCAGTAAAATCAAGGTTAGAAGTGATCAAAACATGATATTATAGAAGACTTTGAAAATTAGGTGGGATAATGGAATATGAAATGACGAAGCTTTCACAAAAGTTGAAGAAAAAAGAACTTTGTGGCAGACTTTCAAAAAACTCAAGTTAGGACCAGATATTAAGGGATCTGTGTTGTGAATTTGGTTGTAGAAGAAAGGTTTACCATGCAAAAAAAGTAAAAGAAGCCAAAAATTAGAGTATTAAAAAGATTATAACTGAGAGTACAAGATATGTAAAGTATGGTGTGACTTAGAGCTAAGCATAGAATAAAAAGTACTGAAGAACCAACGAAACGACCTATATAATACCTAAATTTAAGATTTCGTTGAAAGTCAAGATAAGTTAATTGTGCAAGTTTCTTTGAAAGCGATTCTGCTTTTCTTTTTTAACTCCCAGATGATCACAGTGAACATCATAATTATTAATCATATTCAGATAATTACAAATGAATATGAATTACATACTCGATACAAACTTGATCTCTCTCTTAAAACCTAGACGAATTTGCCTACAGTCGTATCTTACTTTCATAGGTCATCTTCAATGTTGTTGGGCATAATCATGTACCTATGTTAGATGACTAACCAATTCTGCTGTGTACTGAATTGAAAGTTGCTGTTTCCCAGGGAATGAGCCGAAAAGCAGATCACATGGTAACATCATTTCTCTTCCGAAGATCATCTTGACGGGTGTAATGTCAGTGGTTTCATGTATGATGTTCATCATCATCATGACTGGTATCACTTGCCTCAAAACTAACTTTTCATTATGTGGAAGAGATGTGAATCTCAAAGGACCAAATTAGGGCTGTAAGCCAGTGCTGAAAAATTTCCCAGTCATAACTTTCCTTAAGATTCACTGTTTGTCATACATTGTCACACTGTCATGTAACACCAGTGACCTTTTGGATGACATCTGATACCTTTTCTGTTGAGCAGCTTTCTTCACTAGAAAAGCTGAAATCAAACAACTGTGCCCCCAGATTGTTCTACAACTCCATCACCATGAATATCCCAAGAACCCAATGAAAGCTAGTTAAAACTATTTAGCTGCGTTGATATTAACACCTATGAACATGCATGTGTGAGATATACAAACAAGAGCAATTTACAGGTTCCGACTTGATGTGTATGTGCTCCTTTTAATTTTGTCTGCTTGCATAATAATTGCTATGAGAGCATCATATTCAAACATGCATATGATACGTTTGACCACGTTGTGCTCTCAGCAATACAAAAGATGTGTAAGGAATTGGAAAATATCAGTTCAGTTTTGAATGCAAAGCATATGTCTGATGCCTTTATTTAAGTTTTTAGAAGTGCAGTTTCCTTGAAAATTTATAAATAAAGTTTTGGTTTTTTAGTGAGCGATCAAATGGTGTAACTGTTTTTTTTAGATTCTTATGCAAAATGGATAAATTTGTGAAAAAAAGAAGTGAGCCATCTACATCCAGTGAGTCAATTGGTAAAAAGTCAAGATTGTACAATGACAGTTATTTAAATCGTTTTTTACTTCATTGGATAAAAGTCATAGTGCATTGTTTGCTTTCAAGTGTTCTCCGATGAAAGCATGAAACCATCAAAATAATTTGACACTTGGAAACTGAGCCAGATCATAAAAGTAAATCCCTTCAACATTTTGAAAGAATATTACCAACTTTGAAAAATCAACTATCATCAAGCCATACTGATAAAAGTACTCTTGAAACATCTTATCTGGAGACATTAAGAGTTGCTAAGATGTCCAAACCTCAAACAATTGTAGAAAACCTCATATTACCTGCTGCAATTGATATGGTCAGTGTTTTGATCAGTATGGAAGGAGCAAAGAAATTGGAAAAATTAAACTTTCTAGCGACACAGTACTGTGTCGCTAAAAATTAACTTTCTAGCGACACAGTACTGTGTCGCTAGAAAGTGGGAAGTTGAATTGATGAGATGGCTACCAATGTTCACAATCAGATAATTCAGTTAAGTGAGTTCAAGTGAATTTTTAAGTATTCAGTTTGATGAATTAACAGACATGGCAAACATTTCTCAATTCTTATATTTGTGAGATATGAATGCAGTAGGGACAGATCAATTAAAGAAAATATGTTTTGCAAACCAACATCTGTTTATGCAACAGGACAGTCAATGTCTTTTTGATGATTTTTATGAAGCTACTAAAAACTAAAACATAGATGGGAAAAATTGTATTTCAGTGTGTAGTGATGGTGCAATGGAGATAACAGGAAAGAACAGCAGATTTCTTAAAAAATTATAAGATCATCTTATACCAAGAGCAGAATGGACACACTGCTTCCATCACAGACATGTTCTTATCACAAAAAATATGCCAGAAAATCACAAACAAATTCTTTGCAAAGCTGTAAAAATGATTAATTTTATTAAAAGTTGACCTTTACAGAATATGCTGTTTGCTAAAACTATGCAATAAAAAGGGGCGAAAAGAAAATATTTATTCTTTTCCAAACAGAAATCAGATGGTTATCGCGGGGGAAAGTGTTAACCCGGTTACTAGAACCCCGAAATAAATTAATAATATTTTTCCAGGATAAACAAACACCAATCTCAATGTTTTTACAGAATAATAAGTATATGTTGCTGTCGTATTTTCGTATTTAAGCTATTTGAATGTGAATTTATTAAAACGTTATAAAAACGTTTTATTAATGAAAATAAAGTTCATGCTTTCATTAAGAAGCTTGATATCTGGATTATTCACCTTCATAGTAGAAATATTGATAAGTTTTCACACACTTCCGATTATATTGAGAAGAATTTGGATGAAAAAGACTATTATTCACCACAGTTTGAATAGAATGAAGATGCATTTGCGTGAGCTAAAAATAATTATTGAGCTAAATAATAATAATAAATGCGTGAGATAAAAATGATTTCTTGAAGAGATAGGTACTGAATCCATTTAGTTAAAACGTTCCTGCAGTTGCTAAGTTGACCAGCTTATCGAAATATCTGCCGATAAAATGTTACAATTGTAATTCACATCTGAAGATTAGGTACGTTTTGGCTTGCTTGTGGAAGTGAATATGGAGATTTAGTCGCAGAAGCATTGAAAATATTAATACCTTTTGCCGCGTTTTACCTCTGCGAAAAGGGATTTTCGTCTATTATTGCGTTAAAAACTAAATATAGGAATCGTTTTTTATCACATCAAAACAATTTGTTTTTGTATGTTCTAACATACGAATAGATCCACTTATGGAGAAACTTTTAAATGAAAAACAAACGCAACCATCTCACTAATTTATTTTCTTTATGTGTGCTCTTATAAATGTAAGTAAAATATTTATAATAAATGTTTTTATCTCATAAAATTATTTCATTATTGTTTACGAATAAAGTTGTATGCTAATTTCACGACCCCCAGGTTGAGAAACGCTGCTCTATAGTACTTGTGAACCCCTGTTTATACTTGTGGTCCGAAGAATTCCATAATCAGAAATCATGTGATTTCCCTCTTCCTTTTTATTCATAACAACGATAATTTATTTACTCTTTTTGGTATAATTTAATAGAGATTTTTTGCTGAATCGAGGCAGTGGAATTAATGCATTGTTTCACAACAGAAAGGAGTATGTTGATTTTTTGCATTGTATTCTTTGAGCATTTAAGTACTTGGGCTGCAAAAAGCAATAGTTAAGAGATGCTCTGTAGATGTTTACTATTCAACCGGTATCTGAGGTGAAGAGAGTAAAAATGTCACTTGTAGAGTTGAATTCGTCGGATTCGGAATACTGATGTGCGATATTATATTTAATTCAATAAAAAGACAAAGGGAAACGGAAGTTAGTAAAAGAAGAATCAACGAAAACTTCACTTCTCAATTTCCCTTTTTAACCTGGCATAGTATGGTTGTTATTCTTGCGATTGTCTAATTGTATTTGCATGTCACTTGTAGCTCAAGTCAGGTCGCATACAACCATTACTATTGCATCACCTAATGTACATTTTTTATACAACATATCTTTTTCTTTTTCATCGATCATTTAACTGGTTTGACGAAGCTGTTCATTCTTTCTGTTCTATGCAATAATTTTAATCAAAAAATATTTACTATATTTTTAAATATTTCAAATCGTTTGTTTAAACACACTCTCCTGCATTTTTTACTTTTAAAACTTAACTAATCAAAGATGCGTTAAAAAACACCAGTTAAGTTCTTTATTTTTGGAGTAATTTACTTAAAACTTGTTTCTACATTCTGTTTTAAAAACTGTTAATTTCGAACTTTATCGTGTCTATTTCATTTTTTTAGCTCACTGGCTGATCTAGTTGTCGTCGCAAATCAGTTGTTTAACAACTGATTTTCGAAATCGAAGGTTCTGAGGCTCAAATCCTATTAAAAGTTAGTTGCTTTTACACGGATTTAACTAATAGATGTGAATACCGGTGTAATTTGGTGGTTGTAGATCAATTAACTATACGTATCAGGAATGGACGGCCTGAGTTTGTACAAGACTACACCTCATGTACATGTCATACATATCATCCTTATCACATTTGGGCGCGGGGGGGTTACTTATTGTTCACCAGATGAACAGGTTGCAACGTACACATTATAAAAATAAATGTTAAATATTACCATTTTGGATATGAATTTATAAGTGGAAGTAACCATAACTATTGACTGAACGGAAGAAAGGAATGATAGCGTTCCGATATACTTTATAATGGTTTTTAATATCAATTTTAGTCTTGTTCGTTACTTATCCCCCAAGTATAAAAGAATCAATGAAAATCACAAATAGTCTTAACCCTTATTTCATATTATTAGTAAAGATTCATGCTTTCTGTACCTATTGATTTTTTCTCTTTTAATCCCTTTTATTTTATAACCCATTTTTATAGTTAACAGCATTTAAATACAAAAAAACAATCAATATTTTACTATTTTTTATCGATGTTGGGGAGAAATACCATTTACGTACTCCCCACGAGGTGGGGGAGTGTCGGACTCGCACGGGTTTCGCTAGATGTTATTATGTTGCCTATGTGTGCCCGTACCCTACCGACTAAAACTCAGGTTTCACCGTTCCTCACCACCCGGGGCTGGTTTTGCAATTAAGTATATCACAACTCCGGGGGTGATAAGGCAGGAGGGCTTAGGAGTTACACAGCTTCATCGCCGCCGCCCACCAGTGCAAGCACGGACGGCGACTCCACTGAAGGCTGTCCCTCACTCCCTCACCTTCCGACTCTTGATGTTACTTCTGACAACTACATTATTCTGACTGTTTCTTCTCGGAATGTTTTAGTTCACTGCTTCAACTAATTAACTATAGTTTAATTAATAATCTATATAATATAATGACTTACCGACTGTATTCACTTTGGCTAATATTCACACTCTACGTCGGTATTTACCTTCCTTTTGAGCATTAGTATCACTCGCTACTTGCTCAGAGGCTACCGGAGTCCCCTCGCTTCATCACTACCGCCCATCCATGTAAACACAGACGAGCGGCAACTCCACGAGGGGCTGTCTTTCACCCAATTGCGACATCCGACCCGGCTGCCGGGGTTCCGTTGTGTATTCGACTCACTTGTCGTCTAACTCTCCCTCCCTCACCATCTTCTATCTGTTGTAACACTCTACAGACAAAATTAGCCGCGGCCGCAAATCGGTCACTTCCGATTAGCATTATATTAATTACATTGTCAGTATTAATTTGTCCTGTTACTACTGTGCACTCTCGTCTTTCCTTCTCCCATGTACTTCAGGAAAAGATAGCATGTTCTGCAGTTTCTCTTTCATGGCAGTACCGACACTCCGGACTATCTGCTCTATGTCTCGCAAACAAGTACGCTCTGAAGGAGCCGTGGTCGGTCAGGAACTGTGTAAGCCAGTAATTTAGCTCGCCAAGTTCCCTCACATAGCGGCCCATCTCACATATTAATCGTCTCATCCGTTCACCTTTACGCGAAACAGTCCACCTTATCTGCCACTCCTCTAATAGCTCACGATATGCCTCCTCTTTACTCATATCTTCGTCTATCCTCACCCGTGAATCAGCCAACTGCTGCAGCGGAAACACGCCGGCGACCACAAATAAAGCCTCCATGGACACTGAGGAGTAGGCACACGCAATTCTCAGGGCTATCCTCCTTTTCACTCCCTCCAGCTGTCGTCTGTTGCGATCATACCTCAGAACTCTGTACCATACCAGTACACCGTACAGTAAAATGGAATTTACTACGTGTGAATACAATCTCCTTTTAGAGGGTAGCGGTCTAGTCGTATTTCTCAGCAATCTATTCATGCTTTGAACAACTTGTTCGGCTTTTACCGGAACTTCCTGGACATGAAACGTGAAGGACCTTCTATGATCCAACCACAACCCGAGGTACTTTGCAATCTTAACTGCCTGGATCGGCCCTTCATCGGTTACAATCTGTATAGATCCTATAATTTTCCTACCCGTCATAGAGATAGCTATTGTTTTCCCATGTGATAATCGAAGGCCTCTGGCTTTCATTCATCTACTTACCATGTCTAAAGCTTCACTTGCCGCCCTCGCAACATCTTCATTTTTTGTTGCAAACACCAAAGCGAGGTCGTCGGCAAACGCTACTGCGTTTACCCCTTCTGGGTACTCTAGGCGTAAGATCCTGTCAAAAGTACTTTCCATAGTATAGAGACCAAGACTGAACCCTGGGGCACCCCACGTGAAACTTTAAATTTGAGCTCATTGTTGCCCGTACGGTACACCAAGATTCTTTCCTGCAGATATCTTTGAATCAGTCTTCTCAGGTATGCGGGCACATTAACTTCTTTCAACACCTTCCAACTGAGAGAATTGAATGCATTGTGGACATCTATCAATATGACCACTGGAATTTGACGCGTATGCCAAGTACTTTTCGCCGCATTATCGACAATTTTCATCACTTCTTTTACCGCATCCAGTAGCTGATCTCCTCGACCGGAAACCAAATTGCCGTTGACTAAGGCCACCTCTCTCTTCAATTTACTTCCTCAGCCTCGCCTCTAACGTTCGCTCTAATAACTTGCAGAGATTGTTAACTAAACTATATGGTACTGCGTCTATATGTCTATTCTATATGGTACTGCGTCCTCCGGCGCCCCAGGTTTTTTTATTAAGACCAATCGCGATTTCTTCCAAGAAGTAGGGATAAAATCACCCTTTACGTGTTATTCATTGCGTCTAGAATAGTAACTGGAGCTTTCTCTATCAGGATCCGGACGACTTCAACCGGAATGCCATCCGGACCCGGACTCTTATGCAGCTTCATTTTTTTACCCGCAATCTTAAGCTCCTGCATCGTAAACAGCGGTATATCGTCAGCTACTATTTCTTCTCTGATAGGCTCTGTTCGTTCCGGAAAGAGCTTCTCGACGTATTCACGTACCTTATTCTCCGCAATCACCGGTAACTGTCGACCTAATCTTCTTGATTCCAACTGGCAGCCTCTCCCCCACGGATCTCTGTCAATATCCTCGCATAATTCCTTCCAACATTTAGTCTTGGCTTTTTTAATAGCTGATGCATACACGGATCTGGCTTCCGCGTACTCCTTTTTGGCACTGTTCTTACGAGACTGACTGTCACGTCTATCTGCTCTTTATAACACTCTTTTGGATGCCCAGGCTCTTTTACGTAGTAATTCTAGTTCAGGTCTCCACCAGTATGCGTGTCTTTTTTCTGGTACTTTTACTAGAACTCTCGCCTTATCGCATTCTGCGATAACTATTGCTGTCAAGTCTTCTGGATCTACTATGTCGGCCAACTTTACACCTATCACTTCGGAAAACCGTATACATCCACTCCTCGAGGTGATTACTCTTTCCAGCTTCACTAGTCTTGGTTCCGTTGTGACCTCATATGCTACTATGAGGTGATCTGACAGGCTTTCTTCTTCTAGTATTCTCCAGTTACATAGGGTGGAAACATGCTCTTCGGAAATAAAGGTGAAGACAATCGCAGAGCTTGCGTTCCCACGACAAAAGGTTGGCTTATCCTCTTTCATGCACGTCAGTCTTAAAGCATTGATTTTATCAGCTAAATACTGCCCCTCTAGGTTACCTACTGTCCCCGCAAACTCTGGTGACTTTGCATTAAAATCGCCAGCCAATATTATCTTTTTACCTCTGAGTTTCCGGATCTCATTTCCCACTTCATCAAGTAAGGTTACAAAACTCGCGACTCCCGCATTCGGTGAGTGATATACAGCAAAGATCACCGTATCGCCCAGATCCGTCCATACATAATCCTTGCCAGATCCGCATGTCCCTACCGGTGTCCCCATCGAAGGGAAACCAATTGCCGCAACCATGTTCTCATTTCTGATCCATTCAGGTCGAGTAATCATTAACGCGTTAGGTTCGGCTGCAATAATAATATCTACTCACTGTTGCATTGCTACCTCTCAGCAGTTGTCGTGTACCCCTCTGCTGCGGTTCATGTTTAACTGCAAGAACTTCATTTATGGGGCGCAGATCTTCCTTTCCAATGGCCCTCCGATCCGTATATCGTACATGTCATCGGGCTGGTGCATTGCGCGCTCTTATGGCCCTGTCTTCCACAGTTGAAATATAATTGGGTCCTGTCTTTTCCTTTGCATATCGCAGAGATGTAGCCTTAACCCCAACAACGAAAACATCTGTCCTCAGGCACGCGAATATACGCACGGCAATGCACCAGCCGATCCGTATGCGAGCTTCTGTTAATTTCAACGTCGCTCTATAAGCCGTGATTACTGTCGCGTTTTTTGTCTCGCCAAAAGCTGGTCTAATTGATGTAACCTTAAAGTCGTTTGTTCCTCCAATAATCTGAGCTATAGCGTCTTTGATGTCCTTTCAGTTGAATCAAAATCGATGTCTTTCAAATGAACAATTGTCCTCCTTCCACCTCTTGTCCGCATGTTCACTTGCAGGTCTGCAGCTTTGTTTCGCAACATAGTGGTGTTTTCGGCCTTCTCCTTCCCCTTAACCCGGATGCATAGTTCTTTGTTGTTTCCCTTCCTGAGTGACAGTACCTCTCCCGCCTCTTCTCAAGTTACCGTCTACTTCATTGTCTTTAGGAGATCCGCATATGACCTATCTTCAGCCTATATTACTATGATTTACTTACTTACTATTGTGCGGCTATTATCCACGGATGGGGTAGAGCGTTTGATCCCCGAACTCTTGTCGTCCTGACTAGGTTCTGATTTTGCAAGTAGGACTCGTACTTGGTCTCTTATATCTTTTGTTAAGTAGACTAATATCTTCCTCACTTGATTCCGCAGTCTGCCACCCGTTAACGTGAAGGTCCCTGTTTTGGTTGATTCAAGTATTTTCCTCGTAGCGTTTTGTATTGTCATTGTAGCATTTTCTTCTCCTGTGTTTGTTTCACTAGTACATAATATATCTACTTGCGTGACTCACGGATTGTTCTCGTCCTATGATGACTGAGTCATTCTTAACTGTGTCTCCAGCCACAACACCACGAGTGCGATCTCTTCTCTCAGCTTCCTTAGATAGATCGCGAAAGTTGATTATGTTTCCTTCGTCTGGAAGCTCCTCGACTTGAGGTACCCGGGAAATTATTTCTGCCGGCCACCATCTAGCAGATAACATGATCCAGTCTTCATCCGTCAAGTCCATATCGAGTTGATCTCTTATCCCTTGTTCGCGGGACCCTTCGGTCTGCGTTGCTCGTGTAATTGTTGACAAGGGCGGAGACAACTCTATTAGATCCTTGAACCCCTTGTAAATCCTATACAACTCCTTCTCATGGGTCGTTATACTAATGTTTTAATGTTTTACTAATTACAGTACTATCACTTATACTATTTCCTTTTCCTTAAAAACTATTAAAATATAGTTTATTTACTGATATCTAGAATTTAATTTTTAGTTACATTTACTTTACATCAGTAATTACTTGCGTTGACACAATAGATGACACTTATTATGATTAATGAATTATGATCTTGATATTTAATAACTGTTGATATTTAGTTGTTTAACGTTTTCTTTCACAAATAAGTGGCGCTTTGTTGGAAAATAAGCAAGATTACTGATTACTTTAAGCTGTTTTATTGTTCGGGAAATAACGAACAACACTACAAAAACATCCGTTATTTTTTTTCTTTAAGCTCAATGAGTTTACTATACAGGCAGTCCCTGTGGTGTGGATATTAAAGATACCATTTTTATAGCTGAATATTGCTTAAATTTCGATAGGCTATACCAATGTACCACTGATATGCATATGATTTGTTTTATACCAAGTCGCTTTCGATCATTACTCGGTTATAATTCACAAAAAAACATTCATCATAATTTTTGGTTGTTGAAGACTTCAGTTTGCGTTATTAAACATATTAATTATGGAAGGAGCTAGCCAGGAGATAATTATAGGAAACAGAATTTCACGAGGAAGAAATGTTACGCAGATGTTAAATTCTATTTTTTTTATTCTACAGAAGGAAATGCTTTGCAGGTTTGCTTTTAGAAGGTACATGCTTTTAGAAATTCATTCTAAAAGCATGTACTCATTTATTCTTCTGTAATGCTGTCACGAAACTTAACAGAAAGAAATAGAAAAAGAGCTATACAGATGGGTTTCTTGAAAAATTGTCTAGTTTCCTGGTTAGAGAATGTAAGAAAAGAAGTTATGAGCAGTTGGATGAAACATGGTATTGAAGAAGAAGAAGGACGTTTGTGAAGGACAGATGAGAAGAGATGACCTAATAAAGTGTTCAATTGATTTCAATTAGAAAGAGGTAGGCTAGGACAACCTATTAAGCAATGGTTAGCTGGTGTGGTAAAAGCAAAGGAAAAGAGATATTTAGAAGAAAATGACGGGCAAGATAAACAAAAATGGCGGTCGGGATGTGAGAAACAGCATAACTCAGGCTATAAAAAATTCACAAAAAAAAGAAAACACAAATGGGATTTAGAGAAATATACGTTTAATATCACCTATATGTATATATTATGTCAGCCTACAGAAACACGAGTCGACCCACACATAATCTTAACATATACAGATTGATGCAGGAGGAAAAGGAAATAATTTGGTAACTGATTATAAAGCTTAAAATAAGGAAAAATGCTCATAAAAACATATGTTCGAAAACGTTTTATTATCCAGTTACAGCTAGCGAAAAATCTCGTCCGGATTTCAGTTCTCCCGGAAAAATGAGATCATTATAAAATTTTTAGAGTTATGTAAGAAATAAACTTGATGGTTTCTTACGGTTTTTGAAAAATCACCTTTTTTTAAGGTTTGAAGTACAATAACTTTGTTAAATGACTAATAAATGGGTAGATTCTATTATCATTACTTATAGATAATTTAAATCTGAGAAAATTGATATAATAAAATCTATGAAAAACAACCTTTATTATTAAAAATAGTGACAAAACTGCTGTTGTGTGTCATGATCACCAAGCTGAAGGTTTGAACTTTCTGAACATGACAAGGATGCAATCCATGAGCATGTAATGTCTTCCATACTGTACTTTGTGCAATTAAAAACTGCTTTGTAATTTTTACAAATTCATAACATTTTTCTGTTAAGTTTTATTTTTAATAATAAAAAAGTATTTGTTTCATTTTTCATAGACTTTATTACAACAATATTTTCAGAATTAAATTCTCTACAAGTTTTGAAAATAAAATCTACGCATATTTTAAATAAAATATTGTACTTCAGATTTAAAAAAAAAAAAACGTGATTTTCGTCACCGAAATTTTCTATTTTACGTTGGATATCATGAAAATTACAGAAGATACAGTTTTGGGGCCAGTTTTATTCAATTTTCAGGTCAAAAACATAAGAAACCATCAAGTTTACCCCTTATATAACCTTTAAAAATTTCAGTATGACCTGATTCCACCGGGGAAACCGAAATCCGGGCGAAGTTTGTCGCTATCCGCAACTTGATTGCAAAGCATTTTCGGACATATATTGTATGAACCTTTTTCCTTATTTCAATCTCTAGAATCAGTACCCAAATTATTTCCCTTCTTCCTAAACCATTCTGTTTGAACTTTTTAACTGGATATTAGGTAGAAAAGATTAAAACTGAGGTTAATAAAAAATTTAAATACTAGTATAATACTATGAATTTTTAACGGAATGAAATCTTCTACTACAGGCATTATAACCTGTAACAAAACAAACTACTGTGTTGCTTGCCTCGAATGTTACATTAATTTTCTGATGCTGACGAATAATAAATAAAATGTTATGTATATGTTTTTATGCATTAAAAAATAAGAAAATTAGTTGTTGACAGTAATAACTTAAAACATTCTAAGCACTTTGAGTCATCCTGTAATTTTATGCACTATCACAATGTCACACCTGCGGTATTTTTCAATACTACCGTCAAACAAGTTAGATAGCTCTGACAAGGAACGGTATCGTAGTATAATACACTTATAATGATTACTGATTTTAATACAGCAAAGTCATTGTGGTGCGTGAAAATATATATATGTGTGTGTGCTTGTGTGTGGGGGGGATATGGGGAAGTGTATGTATGCGTCGTGAATATATATATATATATATGTATGTGTATGTATGTATGTGTGTGTGTGTGTGTGTGTGTGTGTATGTATGTATGTGTATGTGTGTGTATGTGTGTGTGTGTGTGTGTGTGTGTGTGTGTGTGTGTGTGTGTGTGTGTGTGTGTGTGTGTGTGTGTGTGTGTGTGTGTGTGTGTGTGTGTGTGTGTGTGAAATTTTAATATGTTCATGTATTTGCCTGCATATACAGTTGATACCCGTTACCGTGCGCACAGAGTGAGTGAGGAGAACATAATGTAACAAGGGTATTTTTATATGATGCTATGAGTCGCGTGACATGCATAGAAGTAGCACTGACGTCCGATTGTTCTTTAACTGTCTTATATCACCACCTGTTGATGTAGGTATGGGTTGCTTAGCGTCGTAGTTAAATTTTTGTATTAAATCTGGAAACGGACTAGTGCCCTTTTTTTTTAGTTTTGCTTTTGTAAGATTATTTCTGCAATTAACTGTAATTCTTATCTAAATTTTTCAAAAACTTATATAATTTTTGGATTGTTTGGAAATTCCATTAATGATTTACTGATTCATACATCCCTGGGCCGGACATCCACTTAAGTATACGCGGCCCAGGGACGTGTCCATTTACTCTAAGGAGGCGTCCCCCACCCACCGGTTGCACACCCGGCACGGCAGGTTAGCCTCCCCGGTCTCGGATCTTATTTTTTTTAATTGCCTGCCTCTAATCCCCCGCTTCGGAGACAAGGTCCGGCTATGCCGTCCTTCACCCCCTTCGCGGGGGACCGGGTCTCAGTCTTGATGCCACGCCTTAAACCAGCGGTGCGGGCCCCAGAAAGCTCAGAAGCACCCCCAGAACCCACACCGCCGGCCGGGACTCGGTCTTTTCTCTTTCCCCATTGTCTCCCCAGGAGTTCCCTCCCCATCACCGGAACTCGCATACCTAGGCATACAGGCCCTCCGAGGAGGGACTGTCCTCCCTTCCCTACTCTGTAGTTACAGCCGCTGTCTTCTCGCTTCCTCTTCCTTTGTTCTGAGTACCTCTCCTGCGAACTTAACAAACCAATCCCAATTTGTCTCGTTGAGTACCATCCAGCTAATCAAATTCTCTGGTGTTATATTATTTGCTGTTATTTCGTTCCTATTACGTTCCCATCTACGACAACTGAAGACCGTACGTTCTGCGTTGTCTACTTCTTGACAATACGCACACTGTGGTGTTGACTTTTTCCCGATTCTGCTCAGGTATTGTCCAAATGAGTCATGTCCGGTCATCATTTGCGTTACATAAAAATCTAGGTTTCCTCGTTTTTACCTATCCAGTCTTTTATATTTGGAATTAACCGTCTGGTCCAATCCCCAACCTGCGAGCCAGTCCATATGTCTTGCCAGTCACTTACTATAGTAGCTTCCACTTCATTTCTTGACATTCCTACAGATCTCAACTTACGTCCCTTGACCTGTAATTCAATCGGTGGCACCTCAGTCAATACGCATAATGCATCATATGATACTGTGCAATAGCCCGCTGCTACCCGTAATAGTGCTAGCCTGTGTACGCTTCTCAACTTAGATTTGTGCTTTTGCGTGTTCATTGCGTTCCCCCATGCAGGGGCCGCGTACAGGATTGAAGAGGTCGTGGCTGCTACTATCAGTCTCCTGACCTGATTCCTTTAAGCATTACTTGTATTAATGTTAACAGCTTAAACATTTCAATTTTTTCTTACGTTAATCAATGGAATTCCTGGAAAAGTTACAGGAGTGTTTGCAGGCTCATCAAATCTAGTCATTATACCTTTCCCGACGTTAAGAATCAGATGTCAGAGTATGATGGACTTATGATCACCAGCTTTTCTTGCAAAAGACTACATTATTTATATATTACACTGGAAACGCGTTAAGGATATAAATGATGGCGGAAAATGCCTTGTGGTTCGATTACTGTTGCTACCTCTGTCAAAATCGCCAGAAAGAAAGACTGGTTTTTTATACTTAAGGTGGAAATAATGGTAGTTCAGTTTATTTAAAAAATTTTCTATAAATTAAAAATGATTAGGTACCCCGCAAAACAATTGTAAAGTTGGATACGGCTTCTTTACAGTTTACAAGTTTAAAGAAGCCATATACACTTACTAACGATAAGGCGATCAATACTAAAACAATTTCACTAACGATAGGTTTTAAATTGGTAATCTAATTTATTTACAATTTCTTTTCCAAAATAACACTTAGACAAATTTAGATAAAAGTTAAAAGGAAGTGAAGTATTTTATCGATAGCATAGCTGTATTGTAACAGTGTTTTAAACAGTTTTAATTGATAGAATAAGACATTAAAACAATAGAATCTTTTAAAAAAGTGATAAACTGTTTTTTTATAAAGGTTTACTGATTTATAGGTAGAACATTCAATGAGAATAACAAATACATGAAAATATTAGCAGTTAAGAGTAAACATAGTCTGGGGAAACAGTGCTGACAACCTGTGGTAGAAAATGCAAGTTGAAAATTTCCCTTACGATTGCCCAGCCTCAGGATCCGAAAGTCACATCAATTCTAAATTTCATTTTGCAATATTTTAATATTTATTAATATTTTATTAAGACTACTAAAGAAAAATTCATAAATACTTAGATATATATTTTTTAATTATACTAGTTTCTATGTGTTATTACCGATAAATTTGAACTTAAACTATCTTCATAATACTGGTAAAAAATCGAAAGTGGTAGGTATATTTTATACACCGATTAGTTTTCTGTTTTCGATTAGCTATATTATGTCATTACGTTTCTGAAATCTGTCTTAAAAAACTACAGAGAAACCAAAGAAACGTAGCTCTTTTATTTATTTTTAAACTTATGTGACTAAAACTATTTGAAATTTAGAAAAATCTGTAAAAATGTACTCTTTTGATTGACTTTAATGTAAATTGTCCAAATTTGGAAGTTTTTGAACCAATGGTTTTTTTTTGTCGGCAACTTTACAAGAAATGGGTATTTCAATCAGGAATGGTTATTTCTAAAAGCTGTCAAATTTTGTTGCTGGTTTAGATAATAATAAAAACAATCCTTGTTATATTGTAAATTAGATTTAAATAAAAAAGAGATTTATTATTTTGGTCCAGTGGTTTCATTTACAGCAACTCCCACGAGAAAATAACCCAGTGCTTGTCTCATGAGCAGCGGTCCTCGCAATGTAGTTTGTGTGCGTATGTAATCTTTGCAGAATTTTTTCTTTCCCGCGACAGTTATAGTAGTTAATTTAAAAACACTACTACTAGTTCATCCAAGTCATAACAATGGTTATACGTAAATTATTTACAAATGCTATTTACGTTTTCTTATTCACCTTATCAAAAAGAACATTCCATATTTCTTTTGTTGAGTGTAATAGTTGTTATGTTCTTTTCACCAGTGGTTGAATGTGCATCGGTCAGTTCAGTGTGTCACCTACTTTCGTAATTATAAGGCAACCTTGAATAAAGTAAAATAAATAAAACTTTATCTACAGTTTTAAGTAGTTACAAAAATTCCTAGTAAAGAAAACTACATCAGTCCCGATTTGCGTAAAAGATACGTTTGAAGACCGTATGATTTTGCGTGAATAGAGAATTATAATCTCAGTTTGAAGAAATTTACCACTATTAGATAAATATATAAACTGAACTATGCAAAAGAAGTTCATTAATAAACTTCGTGCTGTAAATTTACAAAATTATGAATGCAATCCATTTATTAAATATATATACAATAGTGAGCGTGTATTTGCTTTTAAAAATTTTATTCAAACTAGCAAAAAATAAAATAATGACAATTTCGTAGAATTCATCATAAAAATATGAAAGTTATTTATTACTGATCATGAATAATTTAATTTGGCTTGCTTTTATGAAAGTGTAACTATTTAATAAAATTATCTGTATCTATCGTTTATCTTTGCATACGCTTACACTATCTTCATATTTAAAAGAAATCATTAAAAATATAATTTTTCTTAAAAAACTGCAAAGCTAAAGTTTATAAATTCATGGGAAAAATGTAATAATAAGAACTAGTAAAGCGATCTTTGTTCTGAGTATTGAGGTGGTTTGCATCACTAGTGGCTTTAAGAAAACTGTAATACGCATGAGCGAGGCAACAAGAATTAGGACAATTTATTTTATATATAATAATTTTAGCTGAAGCGGGAAGGTAGCGTCCGCGTCCAGCGGCTCCCTCGGTGGGCCACCCAGACCTGCTGCTCCGGCGGAGATGTTGGCATCCGCCAGGGAGTTGGATCCGCTGGGGAGGTCACACGTTGAGGTGGCCAAGGAACTTCTTCTGTCTTATTCCATTTTCTTCTTTTTCTTGGTCTCCTCCAGGTGGTAGTCAAAGATGAATTAAAAATTCACTCTCGTGCACGCTCTTTTTATTGGAGCCTGAGAGTGGTAGGGCTTCAGCGCCGCTATGGTGGAAGAACTGCACGGTCATCTGCCCGGCGGAAGTGACGCTGTACCAGCGCGTACGTATACTGTGCTCCCTCGACATCTGACATCTGAGCTGCTACCTTGTCGTCCACCGATATTAAATTAGGCATATATGTGGCAACTATATATATATATATATAATTACCTGTAATTAATTTAATTAAATTAATAATTAATTTTTTTAAAGTAAAATGTCACAGAGGACGACTCGAAAAAGATCTTCATTACCTACTCAAGTGACAGAAACGGATGAGATCAGGATGGAGATACCCACAATGCTAAAATCGACACAAAAGACAGGTGCTGAGATATGAGTCCTAGTACTTCGGGAACGGCATTATCTAAGGCGATGACCGGCAGGTAAATGAGGGCGGAAACGAAACGGCTGACCAAGGGTCAGAAAAGGAGCAGACTGCCCTCATCAGAAGAGGAAGAACCACTGGCGGCTCTAACCGAGATTATACAATCTGTCAACAGGCTCATAATACAAATAAGACGAACAAGTACTAGAGGCTCTGGAAGTATTGAGAGGGATGGAGACACCACTGATTCAGGTGATTGAGCAGCTCAAGGAGTTAAGCGAATTGTTGCCCTCCTTAGTAAAGGTGACACAGGCAATCCAGACTCAGAAGCAGAAATATTTTTGGCTTTTTTATTACACTTATACATATACGATATCTTAGATTTACATATGCGATATCTTAGACAGTAATCCGTCGGTTAATGACTTAGTGCAGATACTGAAACGAAGATGGCCGACGGACATATCCAAGAGTACTGTCCTAGTAGACAGTATCTCCGGTAGTAGTCAGTATTTAAAGAGGATATTATTGATTTTTACGATCTCGCTACTCGTAGTGGAGGTAAGGCCGGTAAACGTAGAATTAGTCATGTGGCTAACCGGCTGTTGAAGAATGGGAAGGTCAACGATGTAATGTGATTAAGGAAGGTTTGTTGCTCGTTGGAGGCGACACCACTTTCGGCAGTGTGTATACAGTGTTCTTTGACTTAACAAATAAGGAAGGAATTTGTTTGTCGTTGCTAGAGGCTTCGAAAAAAATTATCTCGGAAACGGATAACCCGGTTTATGTTTTACCGGCGGAGAAAACTGGAGTTATCGTTAGGCGCATCTTTTCATTCCTGGGCAGATCTGGAAATGCATTGATTAGAGTGTTAGCGCAAAAAGTCTCAAGAGATAGATCAGGAGCGAGAAGCCTCAGTAGAGGCAAAGCGATACTGACAGTGCCACCAGCCGAACTGCCGTGTCAGGGCCGATGGTCGGTCCTACGCTGAACTTTTGCGGACCTTTAAAGACAGCGTGCTAAAGAGAAGTCGGTGGACATCCTTTCGCTCAGGAAAGATTTAAATGAAAACTTACATGCGGGTGAAAGGGGTCCGCAGGCGGAACAGTTTAAGGTCACTCTCAAGAATAAAGTTAGTGATTTTAATGTGGATCTTCGTACGAGAGATTCGAAGCAAACGGTAGTCCACATA
This sequence comes from Lycorma delicatula, assembly GCF_047948215.1. Classification (NCBI taxonomy): domain Eukaryota; kingdom Metazoa; phylum Arthropoda; class Insecta; order Hemiptera; family Fulgoridae; genus Lycorma; species Lycorma delicatula. The sequence continues at coordinate 49,402,833 of NC_134456.1, read as the reverse complement.
AAGAACTTGGATGCAGACGCCACCATCGAGGACGTCAGGGAGGCAGTGGCCCAGGTTATATAACCAGGATTCAACTTTCGAGAGGGACGGGATCGGTACTTGTCTCGATCTCACCTTCGTTACCGACTCCTCGGCGGACGGTGTTGTGGGATGGGAAGTTCTTGACTGTGAGAGCCTCTCAGATCCCAGGTTCATTTTTTCGAGATGACAACTAGAGTGGGAGTTAACCATCGGCACACACCATCGTATCTAAAGCTGGGATCCAACGCTTCTTTCGAAGAATTGTGAGCTCCCTGAGTGGTACTTAGACTCACACACAACGTATAGAAATCGTCTTAGAAGAATGTGATCAGGCAGGTTTCTTGAAGAAAATTGAAGGGACGACTCGTTACGCATATTGGTGGGGACCGGAGATGCAGGCACTCCGAGATAACGCCTGGGCTGCGAGGAGAGCTAATCAGCGGGCTAATAGGAGTGGTGATGAAGATAGAATTAGTCAAGCTCGTGAAATTTATCTTTGAGAAAAAAACCTTCCGAACTGCGATCTTAAGAGCAAAACGTAAATCCCGGCAGCAGTTATGTGAAGATATAGACAGAGATCCTTGGGGGCGAGGATATCGAATTGCGACTGGAAGGTTGGTTCCGAGACTTCCGGCTCTAACTCCTAGCCTGGTTGATGAAGCAGTCAGTCGGCTGTTCCCACGCTTGGAGGAGACAACAAGGTGAGAACTGGTGGCTGAGGAGATACCCCCTTTTACCCACGAAGAGTTATTTGCAGCGACCAGGAGGCTTAAAAATAAGAAGAGCCCAGGTCCGGACAATATTCCAGTTGCAGTAGCGAAAATTGTAGTACAACAAACACCGACTGAGATCTTAGGTGTCTTCAAACGGATATTGAAGAATGAGTATATACCAAGTGACTGGAAAGAGGTCCGCCTGGTTTTGCTGAAAAAGGCAGACAATTTAGACGCAACGGCCCTTATCCCAGTTTGTTTGGTCAATACTTTTACCACGATCTTTGAGCGACTGCTCACGTCCAGGTAGCTGGCAGAGATTGAAGAGGCGGGAGGATTTAGCGACTGGCAACACGGACTCCGACCCGAGCGACCCACAGTGGATGCTGTGAGAGCCTTGATGGAAAGAGTGGATATCGCAGCCCAGGAGTACCAAACAGAATCCGTTGGTAGTCCTCTTAGATATCTTGAATGCTTTCAATTCCCTGAAATGGGAATTCATGCTTAAATCAATGGATAACTGGGACATTAGTCCATATTTGAGACGCGTGATACAGGCGTATTTAAGTGACATATGGTTAATATACCAACAGGGTCAGATAGCCAACGTTTCAGGATGACCTGTGAAGTTCATCAGGGATCTATATTAGGTAACATCGCGTTTGATGGGCTTCTGAGAATGGCCCTCCCAGATGGTGTCAATGTATTCGCCTTCACCGACAACCTGGCATTGGTTGTGTATTCGAAATCGGAGGTGGATGTGGTTAGTAGAGCCGAAGAAGTCATCACTCGGATTGAGATCTGGTTGGGCGCGACCATCACGGGAAAGTCAGGCTATTCTAATGACCGGAAGATGAAGGATACAGCCAGTGAGCATTAAGGTAGGGGATACAGAGGTACAGACACAGAACCAGGCCTTATATCTCGGGGTCTGGTTGGATAGGAGACGGGCCTTTACTTATCATGTTAAGGAGATTTCCCATAAATCTGAAACACTGATGAACAAACTGACTCGACGCCTTCGAAATGTCGGAGGGCCTCGCTCTAAGAGGAAAGAGTTACATGGTCATATGACAAACTCCTGTTTGTTGTACTCTGTACCGGCGAGGAGAAGAGCATTGCAGTCAGTCAGATATAGACAATTGCTTGAACTTGTACAGCACAAGATGGCGCTGAGGATATCGATGTGCTATAGATCAGTCTCGACCGATGTATTACAAGTCATCGCTAGGATGCCTCAAGCATCATTGCTGGCAGAGATGAGACGATTTATGGAGATATCTGCGATAGGGATATCTCATACAATAGAATGCTGACCGTAGATGAAAGTACATTAGATACAATCTACGTTCAGACTCTGAAGGTAGATGGGATACCTCTGACAAGGGAAGGTGGACTTATGAGTTAATAAGGGACGTCAAGCCGTGGTTCGGGAGGAAGCTGAGTTTTGGCTTTCGCAGTTTCTTACAAGCCATGGCTGTTTCAGGACATACCTGCATCGAAGGAGACGTGTAGAAGATAACAGGTGTCCCTATTGCTACTGGTGGATTCGCCAGCATAAGTTATGTCCCACTGTTCCAGATGGGAAGCCCAAAGACGGCACTTGTATAGAGTTACTGGGCCTTAGACACTAGCATTATTATCAAAATAATGCTTAAGTCGGAAGAGGCGTTCAATACCATTAAACATTTTGTCCACGAATTATTGTGATTTAAGGACCGAGAAGCGTGCGTCATATAATTTGGTTTTCAGCACAGCACTGGTCGCCAAGAGCGAAGATAACGGCTACCAAGAAGACGCCTTGAAGACCTCATGAAGATCTGGGTATCGAGGAGGCTATGCGAGGTCGATTGACTCGGGGGAGAGGTCAGCCTGACAGCGGAGCCGTCGTCTGTCCGCACAAGCGCGGGTGGATGGCGGTAATGACGCTCCCGGGACACCAGATCCCCGTGCGCGACACCCCTCTGAGGAACCGGAGTGGTGCTTCAATGCCACCTTTTGGTGGCATTGAAGCGAACGGTACTGGACCCTTAGCGGGGATGCAACGCACTTTCCGATGCATCCCCACTTAGGGTCCATACCTATACCTGTCTGGGAGCTGCACATGCCATTTGGTGAATCTGGTTCCTAGACTGGAGATAAGGCTCAGTTTTTGGTTTAGTGGATTCAACTCCCACATACCTGTGGGGTGGGGGGCGTCATGCTTTGGCCCTTCTGTGCCTGCATGGCTCCGAAGTGTGATTCCAACATCTTTGCTCCTTCCATTCGGGATGACAGCTGGGGACTGAGTAGTTCCACATTGCACATGCTAAAAAAAAAAATAATGAATAATTCCATTTAAAATAAAATTTACCTGCACGTACACAGTACATAGGAAAAAAATAAAACAAGAGGAATATATCTAATCAGCATTACAAAAACTCAAGGTAATCTTATTTAATCAAGTACAGATAGCAGGATTATGTGATAATGGATTATGTGATTATGGAGGATTATGATTATGTGATAATGTGTGTGGCTTTTCCACACACATCAGTAAACATACACAGATTTGGAACATGTTTGACCTCACTATATTATTCAGATATGGAAAATGAGGTCTTATTTTAAACATATAAGATTATTATGAAAATATAAACTCCATAAAATTAGTGTTTAAAGAAATTGTTTAAAAAGGAACAAAAGTTTAAAGTTGCAAATACTTTTTTAATCTGTAAGGAACTTATAAGTGCTTAGTAAAGATGCTGGAGGTCTACTAAACAATTATGATGTGTCGAGTTAATCCTCTGTGCAATTGCTATGATACAAGATAATACACAGCAATTTGTAGATTTTGAAAATCAAAGTAACTAGGTTTTATGCTTGCTATAAATGAAAAAGATCAACCATATTTATTTTTATCTCTGAATTTACCTATATCAGAATCTGACTGAATTTAAAGTTTCAAGGTCAGTGCACTGGCATGGTCTTTGTTCATAGTGCAAACACCTACTGTTCCAAATAATTTACATTTATTTTGTTTTGAGTTCCAATCTTGTTCTGTTGCAATTAATATTAACAATGAGATTTTTCTTTTAAGGCATACTTCAGTTTTTAGGAGCATGTTGTAGGAAATTTGTAAACCTAAATAAAAATACAATGCATTTACCACAGTCACTGGAGTTTAATCTGTTTACACCTTAAACATTTAGAAGGTTTTAGATTTTTACAAACTTTTTATTTTTAATTTTAAATGTTGTCAGCAAATCAGTTGAATTTAAATGTATATTTGTTAATAATTCACAAATATATTCAATTTATGGTAAGATTTGATTAAAAATAATGTTTTTGTAATATTTTTACTTATTTCCAATCTTGCAATTTCATATAAAATTATGTCGAATTTGGATTTAAAAATAAACTCAATTGCTGAGCTGATTCAATCTTATAGGTCTAAAACTTAAACAATCATTACAAAGTTCATAACTTATGTTGTTATTGAATTCATGAAACAAAATTTTTATAGCTGTGAGACACAAAAATAACCAGCATCTAATGTTAATCTCTCTACAAAAAATGAGGAATGAACTAGTTTCCTAATACCTTCTTCACTGTGCCAAATGTCTTATATCACATCGGCATTCCAAGTTTATTAAAATGAAGGTAATATTTAGTTCTATAAATTATGTTTTTCACTATTCTCTACAGGGATTCTACAGTTAACATTATTAAGCAGTAACTCTGATTGGTTTCTTTTGTACTTTAGGTGTTTTATATGCATTACACCCATAAGGGAACAGATAACAGAATAAATGAGATTATCGCGTATACTAAATATACTGTCTGCACTGCACAGCAAAACATTCTGTTCAACTAGTTGAATTAGTGAATATAAATTTTTCAGTTCGTGTTCTTTATCAGTTCTTTATTCATTTCAGTTGTTTTTTTATTAAATTGCTTTAATTTTATTTATTCTTTGTTTATAATTATACAAGCACTGAAATTAAATAAAAAACTTCATTTCTTTTCACATGAGATAAATGGTACTCCATCTATATTTTGAAAATACTTTTACTTCAAAGTTCATTCAAATTTTATTTTAAAAAAATTATTGTTTTGAAATTTATTGAGGTTATTTACTCTGAGCTGTAATTATAAGCATAATTATTTACCTGGTAATAACTCATTCAAAGTTAAAAAAAAAAAAATGCCTAAAATTTAAAAGATTTTTTTCTTATTGTTTAGTATTGAAGATGACAACCAACAGTTAACAGTGCCATTTTGAGATGACCTACTTGGGATCATCAAAAATATAACTTTACTAGCTTCCCATCGCAGCTTCTCCCATGCTATATAACCATATAAGTAACCACTTATGTTACCGTAGCAGTCAATCTTTTTATTTTATGTTTTTTAGTCAAGTAACCAGAGGCAGGTGCAGCCAGTACACATATAGTAATGGTGACAGTAGCTGTGTTGGTTGAGCCACAGCACCATATATCTTTGCACTCTTTAAAAAAAATCAAAATTAAAAACAACCTGAAAACCGTTTTTAAATATTTATCTGAAGAGTATTTTCAAGCCCAGATCTACTGAATATCTCGTTTACTATAGTCGGGATTGGGAAAATTTACCTAACATCTTTGTTAAAAATTTTTTCCTTTCTTACCCCATTTCAAAGTCAAATTTCAAAAATCTAGAAATTAGTTTATTGAAGAAGATTACACTCACCAAAAGCAGGTTGATTTCTTCATTTGTTACAGAGAAATTAAAAAAATAGCAGGGTTTAAAAAAATTCAAAATTTATTTTAACTCTTGAAATTCAGAATGAAACTCAAAAAATTTAGAAATTGGTTTTTAGATGTTCGTAATTAATAAATTCAAACCCAGCTCACACAGTGATTGACACTCACAGTTCACAGTTCATTTATTCAATTCATTAAAGTTTTGTTTCAACCGGTAAACATCCACTACTGCATAAATATATATAAAAAAATATATATATAAAAATATATATATATATTTTTTTTTTTTTGAGATATCCAAAAACCTTCTCAGTTATGTCAAGAAACATGAGTAAAAATTTAATAACCATATATCGAGTAGTTTTTTTGTTTATCCCAAACAGAAAAAAAACCCTTCCACTTTATATAATAGTATAGTAGATTGACAATGATCAATTTTTAAAAAAAAAAAAATGTTTTCAATAGAACAAATATCCTATGGTTATTATAGTAAGAGTCCATGTGAAATACAAATACATGACAAGTTCTTTTCGATCAGCTTGGTAGACATATATTTTCTAAAATAAAAATCTGATATGGACACTAAATAACTTCCTTGTATGCCTATTAAATTGCATATATACATTTTTAAAAGTACATAAAATGTTATTTCACTAATCACTAATAACTTCTGTTTTTTTTTCAATTTTGTTTTTATTATTATTATTATTATTATTATTATTATTATTATTATTATTATTATTATTATTATTATTATTATTATTATTATTATTATTGAATTATTATATATTGTAAACATTTTTTTTACAATCAGAGGTTAATAATTATTAATAAATCAATATATTTAAATTAAAAATAAAAATGAAAAAAGGAAGTAAATGTTGGAAACTAAGAAATAATAAACAGGAAGAAAATGTTGTAAACAAAGAAAGAATAAAGAGATTAAGAGAAGATGATATATACAAAGAGGAAGAAAAAGTTAAGACCAAGTAAAGAATAAAAAAATTAAGAAAGAATGATGATTATAAAGAGAGAAAAAATTTGAAAACTAGAAAATGTGTATACAAATTAATATCAGACGAATTATATCAAACTAAAGAGCGATTAAATGATTGGCAACAAAAACAAATAAACAAATGATGATCAACTCCGACTTAGGGAGAATATTGTCCGACAATATCAGAGGAGTAATGAACTAAACGAAAAGAGAACTTTTGGCAATTTATCATAGGTTGGGCATATATGCCTCAACGTATATGTTGTTCTTGTGAGGGTCTATTTTTCAGTCACGCTAGTTAGCTTTAATGTAAATAAAATTAAACAGAAATTCCGAATAATTAAATAAAATTAAATTAGAAAAACCAAAAATAATATGATTCTAAATTATAATTTTCAATTAATATTAAATAATCAGATGTTTCACCAAATCTATTACATATACACTTATGTAATAATGCTTATTAAATTACATAAACACATTTTTAAAAGTACATAAAATTTTATTTCTCTAATAACGTCCGATTTATTTTCATGTTTTTTTTTATTGCTATTATTGAATAATTATTATTATTGTAATAATTTTTTTACAATCACAGGTTAATAATTATTAAAAATCAATATATTTAAAGTTAAAAAAAAGAAAAGGAAATGAAGTCTGATTCGAACCTATGTGCCTCCCTTGTGAGATCTAAATATTTCATTAATTAAAATGTTATTTGGATATAAGTCTGGAACCAATGAAAATAAATACCACTTAGCAATATTTTTAAAATGCCTTCCATTAATAATGTAATGTGTATTCAGTATAACAAGAAATACTATACAGTCAAAACATATTTTTAAATAATTGTTTGTAAAGAAACAGTTAATCACTCAAAAAATGTTAAAATTGTTACAGCTGCTAAAAAAAAAATATTATTCATTCTGTAAAATAATTATGGATGTAAAATATTATGTACAAAACTTATAAAACATTACTTAATCAAAATAATGGAGTGACAATAGACCAGCTAGTTTGTGTTTCATTCAGTGTTTGTTTATTTTAACAACCAACATGTTTTTAATATGATTTGAAAATTATGTTACGTTTTAAAAGAGTTTCGCTGAAGTTCACCTTGCTGGCCTCTGTGACATGAGTGGTAGCGTTTTGGTCTTTCATCCAGAAGTCCTGGGTTTGAATCCCAGTCAGGCATGGCATTTTCGCACATGCTACAAATCATTCATCTCATCCTCTGAAGCAATACCTAATGGTGGTCCCCAAGGTTGAACAAAAAAAAGTTCCCCTGATTATGTAAATTTTTTTTTTCAGAAGGCACTTGACTATCTAAAAAAAATAATTTATACAAAGAATTAAATAATTTTTTTGCTAAAATATTTAGTATGCTTTCAAGTAAGTAATCACAAAAAAAAGTTTCACTACATAGATGTAGTGGAAAGCACCTTCTTCAAAATTTAACAAAAAATATTTTCTATAAAGTGCATTAAATTTTTAAGAGCTCTAATTTTTCTGATAATCATGTTTAAAAAGTCCATACAGAATTGGGACTAAAAAACTTCATTTCCTTAAAAAAGGATTGAGATCTCCCTGTAATAGCCATCTCCTCCTAAAATTCATAGAATAATCTCCCCAACCCAGAGGGAGCAACTTGATCCATCAGTGACCCTTTGCTACCATCTAGATCATAAGTTGCAACAACATAGCCATCAATGTTTTACTTTTTTATATTTTCATAATTTTAAATTTTCCCCTGCCCAATTGAAGTAACACATGTATCATTACAAAAAAGACATGTTAATTTGTGCTTCGCATTCAGTCCTTTCTTAATCCCAGTTTTTCTTATGGCTGTAAAGCATCTGAGCTACAAGAATAACTAGTCAGAGTTGTTTTCTCCGAATAATGGCATTCAATGTACAGCCAGCCAATTTCTCTGGTGAAGAGAGGCTGTATACAAGCTGAATTTTGATTGGTTTGACACAATTATAAGCAATGATATATTTGACTCAATGAAAAAAAAGAAACTAGAGATCACTTCACTCCTCACTTTCTCTAGTAAGCTTGACATGAAATGTGTATTTTTCTCGAAATAAGTGAAAAAACCTATTTCCAGCCAATAAACGTTTTTCAATTACTTCTGTATAATCTGATAAACCCAGAAAAATATTGTAACAGGACGAAAATAATGGACCAGGATAACGGATTCCTACCAATTAAGAAGAAAGAATGAGAAATTAATAATGAAAAGAAAAATTCAGAAGGAACTAAAAGAGATCATTTCCTCAGGCTAACAGGTCCATTTTACAGTCTGTTCTTTGTAATACAGACAATGGCACCTCCAGCAGTTGTTATTTGATGAGAAGGGTTACTGGACAGGAATAAGAATTTATGGGAAACATAAGGACAAGGACGTTGAAAATTTTTACGCTTTAACAGTTAAGGAATGAGGCGGATACTGGTTCTGCAGGCCAGGGAATAAAAATACTATCAGGATCAGCAGAGACAGTCAGTAGTTAAATGAGTGGTTCTGTCAGTGGTGCTGCGAGTAGTTCTGCAAGGCCATGTTCGACATAGTCGCGATGACAATGAGTCATGCTACAAGTAGTTCTGTGAGACTGTGTTGACACGGTTGCGATGACGGCGATATCAGTAAGCATTTGGTAACAATGAGTGAAGAGTATGTCACAAGCATTCAATGGTTGAATGCAGGAAGTTTTTTGGTGAGTTATTGGTAAACAATAGTGCAAGTGACAGTATTACATTCATTCATAAAGTGTAGGGTAGTTCCATTGTAAACAGTAAAAGTAATTATACTTGCAGAGAATTTAATTGTAAGAACTTTAAACTTTTCTAATCTTATCTTATTGTTAATGCAATATTAGGAATTAATATTAGCGATCATTGTGTGTGATCATAATGTTTTTTAGTAAAATGGACTGTATTTGGGTTTCTATAATTCAACTGCATTTAAACAAATCTTGTTCTTATTTGAATTATATATTCAAATATGTATATGTCATGTATTCATTATTATTGTTATTGTTTATTTATTTTATTTTTTATGTTTTTAGAGTAATAAATTGTTTTTATGAGAAATTTTTAGTTTGTTAGTCTCTCAATATCCTGGTCAAGCCGTGAACAAGCAACAATATCATTCATCAAATTGTACTTATATAATTCCACCTACTCAGCAAGATGAATTACTTTTTATATCAGAGTAGTTAATGTTTTTCATTAACCTATAAAACATTATTGATTAAACTCAGGAGTAATCAAATTTTACTTGACAGTTTTATTAATGTAACATTTAGTAGTTAACTGACAATTCTGTACATGATGTTCCAGATGAAGTAAGTACACTTCCTTAGGCAAACCATCAAATATCCACCATGCCCTCTTGTTAAAGAATTATCATTATGTTTAGCAACAGTTCCTTGAACAGGAACATATTCTTTTCTAAACTTACTTCCAAAATAAATATATGCAAATCCTTTTATTTCATTTTAACCCTCAATTTTAATTTTTTTGAAGATTTCAATTTGATTTTTTAATTCTATTCTAAGATAACTGATCTCTTATCTTCATGTAAACATCTCACATCTGACAAATTACTGTTCAACAGGAGTACTTGTACTTCTCTTATCTTATCTTTTTCCTCTTATTTGTATTATTTGCTTCATTAATTTCTAGGTAATGATGGTTTTTATGCCAATAGATATTGAATTTAATGTAATGTCCAGGGTGATTTAAAATTTTATTTAAAATTTTGTTTGATGTTTTTGTAATACATTATTTTGATAAAGAATGAAATATTTCATTGAAGTTTAAATACCATCAAATTATATGTCAAAATTATATTTTCTACAATATTTTGAGCCCAGTTTGACAGACTTCTTCATACATTTGATTTGCTCTAAAACAAAAAAATTACAGCATAATTTTTAAAAAAGTATAAAAAATCACAATAGCCTATTTATCATATACTATAATCATAATCAAGCAAAAAGGAAAAATCATAAGAACTGAAATTTAGACCTAAGTAGAAAGCATTAATATTCCAGTAGAAAATGCTTTCAATAATTATTACTTTGAAGCCTGTAGGCAGTCAAATTAATTTAAATTGCTGTAATATAGTTTAAAGCAAGTTTAACTACTAGTTGTATGGTTGATAGTTACAAAAATATCTATCCAATAAGAATAATGTAATATTTCAAAAAAAGCAAGAAATAAATGAGTGAACACAAAAATTTTCAATCAACATATTTATTTTTTATGTATTGTATTTTTGTAATAAAAAACCAACTTGATACACCCAAGTACAGAATTACAAAGTAAATAAGATGACACTTACCTTATTTTTTCATAATTATTCCAAAAGCACTTTCGTGGTAACCTACATCCTCAGTTGTAATTTTTCTTTTTTATTCGCTTTTTAAGTTCTTTATCAAATCACATGACACACTCAATACAATCAAAATAGAAATTAAAAATATAAAATATATAAATATTATTTTTAAAAAACATTTAAAAATAGAAATTAATTAAAAATTTTTAAAAATTGAAAAAAAAAAAATAGATTTTTTCTTCTAAACTACATATATATAAATATGACGTCATAATTAAAACGTTAAAGTAAAAATTAAATTTAAGGAATAAAATAAATAGAACAAATTTATACTATGTAACCTGGTCAGCCAATGTTACGTTACTGAGTGAATTTGAATTAAATTATTTATATAAATTATAATTATTTCTATTTTTATCTAAAAACTTGCTGCCATCTGTTGCCGCTTTTACAAAATTGTCATCTTCATATATCTGCCTGAAAGTTGATCAAGCTGGAATTCCTTTTGTATTTATGTATATAAAATCTCTCCAAAATGTCCAAACTGTTACTATTATTATTTAAATTAAATTTCTTGATTTCTACTATTTCCAAATTTGTCTGAATATGAGATACTGTTTACTGAACATTAGATAAACCCAATTTATCATTTTTATAATCTCCAATGTATTCTAAAAATCTAGTTTTATAGACCTATTAGTTTTACTTATATAGATATGGACACAATCATTACATTTTTATTTTATAAATTCCACATGAATTATATAAATCAGTATGATTGTTATTTTTTAAATATTTTATTATATGATTGTTTACCTTGCATGCCGGTTTAAATTTATTTTTATTGTAAAAATTAGTTATATTTCCAACAACATTATCAGTGTATAAATATTTTAAATATATGTTGTCAATTTTTTGTGTATCATTTATAGGTATAAGAGTTGTAGTATTATTAATTTTTGAAATTGTTCTTTGTATATATTATCAATTAAAGAAACATTATAACCATTATGTTTAGCAATTTGTTTTATAATATCTATTCCTTTGTTTAATTTAGTTTTATTTTTATTATATTTTGTGTAATTAATCGCTCTATTAACCATGTATGTATATGCATTAATTTTGTGTGACCACAGATAATTTGAATTTCTATGTATTGTAGTTTTATTGTAGTCAAATAAGTATTGATTGACTTTAGAAAAATTATATATATATTGTTATTGTTACACCGTTGATACAATGACATATTGGTATATCATTATACATGCATAATGCAATAAAATTATAAAACTGATATAATAAAATAGCCAAATTTTTTACATAAGAATTAAAGACTTAAAGAATTTTTAATAGTTCATTATCCTTATTAGGTAGACATTTTTGTAGCTTATCTATCATGTAGGTGTTTTAGTTAACTAATGATGAAGCACATGCATCAAAAAACATTTTAACAACTGGAATGTCTGCAAGCTTCGTAAATCAGTAAAAAATTCTTAAATTTGTAAATTATGAAAAATAAATTTCCATAAACAGAATTACAATAAAATAACAACTAGAAACAATACACAAAGGAACAAAACGCTGAATTAAGCCCAGAATTTATCCATACTCCACTATAATTGTTATAGTGTGGTGTAATAAAGCTACAAGTAAAGCTAACATATGAGTAATAAAACATATTTGCATTGTGTTCTTTGGTGGTTGGATTTCAATTAACAACACATCTCAGGAATGGTTGACCTGAGACTGTACAAGATTACATTTCATTTACAATCATACATATCATCCCCATTCATCCTTCAGAGGATGAATGGTACCGGAGGCTAAACAGAAAAAAAAGAGAGTAGTAGTATTGTACACATTAGTGAAGATAGAGTTGACAGTATGCTTAATTTATATTTTCTTTTAGTCACTAGTAATATTAAAAAAATATATGTATGAACTGAAATAGTAAGTTTAGAGGTAATATAATCAGTAACTCATTACTTTTATACAGCTGAGATATCAATAAAGTTATTGAAGATGTAAATAGTCTTAAAAATGTTAATACTACTACTCATGAGTATGGTAAAACTTCCAAAAATTACTGTTACTACAAACTCCACTAACAAATGAGATGAATAAAAGCTGCAGAAAGGTCTTCTTCAAGAACATGTATATTTACTATGTTTAAGTGTACATTTTTAAAAAGTTATCTATGTTTGTTAATAAACAAATTGTGTTTCAACAAGTTGAAATTTTAATAATTATTTTATTTTTATTCTTCATTTTTTATGTATTCATCAGCACCTAGTGTACTCTGATCTGTATATTTGGTGCGTACAGTGCAGGTGACATCTGGTAAATGTATTATATAATGGGTAAGCTGGGGTTTACAACTATATAATAGGTGAATAATTATAGTGGTTTAACTGTAAACCCCATAGCGTGTTTAACATGTTTGGCCTGTGCTGCCTATACAGTAAATGGGAGGTGGGTTGGTGGTGCATATGTCACCACTCTTGATTGCAATATACTACATACATATATAAATACATATGCACACACACACACACACAAGCACAGCGATGACAAGCAGTTTGAAACAGAACAACAGTCAGATAATAATAATAATAGTAGAGTAAAAGTATGATCATCAATATGAATTATTAATTGATAGTAATATCACATATCAGATATACAAGGTTATAAAGAAACAAAAACAACTGCCTGGAATTTTCATTTACCTGGTTTAATTAATAAAAATTAATATGACTTGAAACTGGTTACAGCTCTGATACAAGATACATAAAAATTATAAAATCACTCTTCCCTCAGGTTAATATTTTAAATAAATCTGAGTAAACCTACTAGCTATACAGATCCCAGTACCCTCAAATTGTAACTATCAGAGTTCTGACTTATCAGTTCCAGAACGAGAGAGAAACAACCCTGATCTTCAAGGATAAAAATTTGGGTTGTACGATGGGAAGGGATGATCTACTCAGAGAGGAAGTGCAGCAAGTAGAGAGTAACTTAAATCTTTCTCTATGTAACAGTTATTCATCCTACCCACAATTCCTTAGGAAATCAGGCCATTTTATGCAGTTGAAAGAAACACATTATTTGTCTAGCAATTTTTCTTAAAAGATATTTTTTTACGTGATACTGTAATAAGTAAATTGTATGACTTCCTTACAGGTGCCTCAGAATTCAAAATTAATACAGGGATCCCTTGATCTATGCAATTAATTCATCCCTGAAAATGTTTGCTAAATTAAAACCGCGTAAATCAAAACTGTTTTCTCAAAAAAGGTATACAGTACTATACCACTGTGCAGTATAGTATCTGTATGTGTACATATTTAGTAAGCAAATTTGTAATTCTTTTTGCAAGTAGAAGATACAAAATTTTTAGACAGTTTGGTCAAACATATTTTAATTAATAGAATATAAATCAAATCCAGCACAGTAAATATGATTAGATATAGTATAGTATTGTAGAAACAAAATAAAAAATATAAGGAATATAAAATACAAAAGAAACATCATAATACAGTTCAGTACAGTATTATTAAAAAAAAATAGTTACCTTAAAATAAACGTTTATTAGTCCGTATATTTAATAAGGAATATTAAAAAAAAACTAGTGATTTAGTTCAGCTTTGGTTTCTTAAAATAACTGTCCAGTTTACTCTGCTTTACTGATAATTACAACTGATTTGTACCATCTTGTAGCATTTCGTATCACTTAACACTCCATTTACAACCTTTGTACTTTGTTCTCAATCAGGATCATTTTCAGTTACATAATCACAAAATTTTTCCATGTATCCTAATCCCTCCTGTAATCCTTTTACTATTAATTGTGGCTGAGAAATGGAGAATGAGGTTTAAGGTTCACCACTGTTAATTTTTGATGACCCTGATTTAAATTATGTCACTGCTATTCAAATTGTCAACTAGCGACTCAGCTAGTGCTAACAAGTCTTCATTTTCTCAAATTTTTTATCTCCTTCCACAAGTTCATTTAGATCTTCAGCAACAACTTCAAGCCCTACACTGCTGGCAAGTTGCACAACTTCATTTTTAGTAGTACCTGTAAATCCTTATCCGTTATCATTGAATGTTTGATCTTGATACAGCTTGTGCCATGCTGCACAAAATGAAGTCTGATTTCTTTCCAAGCTTTGTCAACATTGTGTACAGCATGAAGGATGTTATATTTTTTTCAGAACATTTGCAAATCACAGATCTCTTTGCTTGAACTGTGAATCGCAAAAACCACCTGAGAAATTTTTTTTTTAAGATAGTAAGCCTTGAATGTGGCTATCAATGTTTGATCACATGGCTGTATCAGTGATGTCAAATTTGCAGGCTATAATTGGAAGCAATTAATTGCTTCCAATTCTTCAGAGCTTGGATGTCCAGGAGCATTATTGCGCAGTAGAATGGCTTTGTGTATAATATTGTTTCTTGTGTAAAAATCTTTGAATTCCAGGCTAAAACAATTCTTAAACCGGTCAGAAAAAATGCGCCTCGTTACCTATGTTCTTTGTTTGGATGTCCAACACAAGGGAGGAGAATTGTTTGTTAATCCTTTAAAAGCATGGGGATTTTCTGAGTGATACACAAGCAATGGTTTTAGTTTACAGTTGTAAACTGTACTTGGAGAAAACCCGAAAGGGTTTTCTCCAAGTACAAGTAAAAGTGTGAATCGATCTTTAGATACTTTAAAACCAGGAATTGGTTTTAACCATTCTTCTTTTGCGATAAAGGTACCTTTAGGCATCTTTTTCCAAAAAAAATGTCCATTTCATCAACATTAAATAGTTGCCGTGTCATGTATCCATTCTCCTTCTCTCATGATAATTTATTGATTTTTTTTTTAATTTTTCGACTTTTTCTTCATTTGCACTGGCTGCTTCACCTTCAATCAAAATGTTATGCAGGTTTGAACGTTTTTATTTTTCAAACCATCCTTTGCTTGCATTGAATAGGTTGATATCTTCAGCATAGTATTTAGGTCTTAACAGTTCATGCAAACTTAACACTCTTTCACGAATAATAATAGTTGTCACAGAAATACGACATTGAGTACATTTTTCGATGAAAATGTTCAGTCAGTAGTTCTTCAAGTTCAATCATTAAAGGAGGTTCTAAATAAGATATTTGTGAAGTCTGAAGAGGAACAGTATTTTCTCCAGCAATCATAATTATATCCTTATTTTTAATGATTAAACCAACTGTTGATTCGACAAGACCAAGATGATTTTTGATATCAATATTACGTAAACCATCATCATGTCTTTTTATTTATTTTTTTTTATGTGTGGTCATACATCATCATGTCTTTTTTTTGTCATAATCTGTCCAATTTTCTCTCAAGAGTGACAGTTTGCCTATTCCTTCCCATACGTTTAAGATCAGACATAGTTAAAAACACGAAAAATGTAAAATAAAAAGAAATACATAAATAATTCACAATAAAATCCTAAAATATCTTACACAATAAATTAAAAATATTGTACATACTTTGTGCCATGCCTTGCACACAAACTGATCAGAATTATATACTGCACAGTAATATAAAGTAAGACAGAATAGCATAACACAATATAATCTCTGCACAGCTAATGGCTGGTTGATTGTGATCATTAAAATTTTTATAAACCAAATAAATACTTCAGTATTACCAACCTAACACACTTCAGTACGCTATTATTGAAACGGAGAACCTGTTTCATTGTTTATTGCATTGCTTGTGTATATGAGTCCATGTGTATTGTTTACTGAAAACCCTTTTCAAGAATTATTTCATGAATACTATCTTATTCCTTATATACAGTAATTCTGACCACATTAATTCAAAACCAGACCAACATTAAGTCAAGGGACAGTAGTATAAAATCAACCATGCAAATTCAAAATCGCATAAATCAAATTTCATTAAACTAAGGGATTAGTGTAATTAATAATAATAATTCACTTTATTCAATTACAATATTTACAAACTATATTATACATTTGACATATTTCTACCACAATAATTATTATTAATAATAATAATAATTCCACCTGCACCTTGTGACATCATGACTCTCTCTCTTTTTTCCTGTTTACCCTCCGGTAACTACCATTTAGATAATACATCAGAGGATGAATGAGGATGATATGTATGAGTGTAAATGAAGTGTAGTCTTGTACATTCTCAGTTCGACCGTTCCTGAGATGTGTGGTTAATTGAAACCCAATCACCAAAGAACACCGGTATCCACGATCTAGTATTCAAATTCGTGCAAAAATAACTGGCTTTACTAGGACTTGAACGCTGGAACTCTCGGCTTCCAAATCACCTGATTTGGGAAGACGCGTTCACCACTAGACCAACCCGGTGGGCTGTGACATCATGACTGGCATATTACAAGATTATGAATAATTTTTCATCCACATCTTCCATGACAGAGGGTCCACGTAAAAACCCTTGTCCTGCAGAATCTTTGTCTTCGCTGGTGAAGAGAAGGAAGAGCATAGAATTTAGCGATAAAGAAGAGGTTATAGATCTGGAAAGGAAGAAGAAAATTCGTAAGCTTAGACCAAAGAGTACTGCTTCAGTTCCAAAATATTTGGTTATAAAGAACAAAAAAACAGCGACTTTTCAAAATCTATCCCTTCTGTGATAGCTCGTGGCATCACAGAAGCTACTGGTGGATCGGCTGAAGAGACATGGGAAACTGCAATTGGACTTTTTGTGGAAACTGTCAACGACGCTCAAACATTGCAACTATTGAAAGCAAAGAAGATTAGCGTCATGGACATTAAGGTATCTCTCCATAGTACACTGAACACCACAAAGGGCGTTATTGTGTGCAGGGATTTGTTAAACTGCACAGAAGAGGAGATTGTAGATGAAATGCATGAACAAGGTGTTGCTGCGTGCCATCACTTAAACATGCATCAAAACAGGGAAGATTAACCCTCTTCATCACATGTGTTAACTTTTAATAAATCAAAGTGTCCAGAGAAGATAAAAGCTGGTTTTCACAGGTTGGAGTTACTTCTGTTTATCTTCACACCAAAGGACATGGTAATGGAATTAGCACCAGCATTAGCAAGCTTAGTGGTACAAATCATTGATAAGAAATTGAAGAATCGTACAGTTAGGGACAGTAGTTCAAAGTCGTTATTAAGCAGACTTAACTAAACAAAAGTGTCCTACTCCACCGAAGAATGAGCCTTCGACCAGCGCAAAGACGAAGGAAATTGAGACAAAAATGCAGAAGGAACTTGCAGCTAAAGTTGAAACTGAAAAAAATTCCAATTTCGGAAGCTGCGAAACCGGAAATCCTCATTTTGGAAAAGGAAGCTTTAGGAGAAACTACAATGGAGCCTCCGAAATCGCGGAGGCCTTTAGCTGAGACGGCGAATCTCGTTCGCCCCACACGTTTTGCAGTGAATACAACCAGTCTTGACTGTGATCTACTTTTGACCGCGCCAGTGGAGCCGATGTCATCTCATGCCGGCAGCAGGAGATCCTCCGCGATTTCGGCCGGAGGAACTGAAGGATCGATCTCAGATGTATCAGATACCACAGACTTCGACATCGAGGCCTTCAGTAAAATGGAGAAGATGAACAAAAAATAATGGTCTAAAAGCAAACCAAAGCAAAGAATTGAAGAGAAGTAAAATCATATGTCAATCAAGAATTTTATAATTAAATGTATTTTTAATTTTTTATTGATATGTATTTTTTGAGGTTTTAATATAAGTGTTATGTGTGATGTGTGATGTTAAATAGCAAGGGCCCTTACATCCGTGTCGTTCTTTGTGTAATAGATTTTTTAATGTTTTTTTTTTTTTAATTTTCATCCCAGACAAGTTTTTGTTTTGAGAGTTTTGACCAAATTTCGAAAGAAATGGCTAGTAAGATTTTAAAATAACAAGGGCCTTTACACCCTTGTTATGTTGTGTTTTTGAGGTTTCAATAACCACTGACAAGTCTTTGTTAGATGCTCTTTTTGACAAGACTAGTCCTTGACTATGTTACTTGTGTTCTGTTTTCTGAGGAGGAAAAGATTTTTTCCTTTTTTTGATATGGAGGAGCTAATGGCCATAGTAGTCAAAGCCCCTAATACTTCAACAAAAAAAATTATTTTAGTATCGGGGACGATACTCCCCGAAATAACTGGGAAAAAAAAAATCGCCTTCGTCATCGAAGGCGATGTCGATGCTATAACTAACGCCATATTTGACTCAGCATACAAATATATTCCCATACATACGTAACATACGGAAAACTCAAGAAGCGATACGTTCCGTGGTGGAACGATGAAATAAGTGAAGCTATTAAAAGAAAGAAAACAGTATACGAGGTCTGTAAGTAAAATAATGAGACTGGTTCAGAAAAACATTTTATTTACAATCCAATTATACATGGACTCTATCACCTTCAAAATAGTTCCCTTGGGAAGCCACGCAACGCTTAAAACGGTTTTCCCCTTTTCATAACCGGAAAACTCAAAAACCGGAATATCCTTCAGATGATCGTTTACATTTTTTTTCTACCGTTCCAAAATGTTTCTTTAAAGTCGGGAACAGTAAAAAGTCGCAGGCACTCAAGTCAGGTGAATAAGGTGGTTGAGGAACTACAGGAATGTTTTTCTTTGCCAAAAACTCATTAATTGAGAGTTCAGTGTTACAAGGTGCACTGTCATGATGCAGCATCCAGTTGTCTTTGATGGCTGGTCTCACGCGGGCAACTCTTTTACGCAGTCTTTCAAGAATTTCTCGATAAACATATTGATTTACAGTCTTTTCTGTAGTCAAAAACTCCTTATGGACAATGCCATTACTATCGAAGAATCAAATTAGCATTATTTTAATTTTTGAATTGCTCATTTTTGCTTTTTTTGGGAAATGGTGAGTTTGAGGTTTGCCACTCCTTGGTCTGGCGTTTTTTTTCTGGGTCGTAATCAAATATCTAAGCCTCATCACCAGTAATAATTTATTGGTGATGTTTAGAACATCAGGATCAGGTTTAATTCGCCCTATTAGATCGCGGAACACTTCCAACCAGTTGTTTTCTGTTCAACAGAGGTTTTTTGGAATCAATTTTGCACAAACTTTTTTCATGTCCAGTTCGTTTGTCAAAATTTGATGTACTGTGGTATAGTCCAAATTCAACAGTTCTGCAATTATTCTGATAGTTAATCGCTGGTCGTATCGTCTCTGATTTTCTCAACAATGTCGTCACTTTTGACGTTAACGGTCTTCCAGAGGGTAGATCGTCCGCAACTGATTCCCGCCTATCTGAAAATGCTTTAAACCACCTAGAAACTTGGGCTCGTGACAGAGCGTCATCTCCATACGCCCTTTTCAATTTTGAAAAAGTTTCAGTAGCATTCTCACCGAACCCACCGGGTTGGTCTAGTTGTTAACGCGTCTTCCCAAATCAACTGATTTGGAAGTTGATAGTTACTGCGTTCAAGTCCTAGTAAAGCCAGTTATTTTTACACGGATTTGAATACTAGATCGTGGATACCGGTGTTCTTTGGTGGTTGGGTTTCAATTAACCACACATCTCAGGAATGGTCGAACTGAGAAAGTACAAGACTACACTTCATTTACACTCATACATATCATCCTCATTCATCCTCTGAAGAATTATCTAAACGGTAGTTACCGGAGGCTAAACAGGAAAAAGAAGCATTCTCACCGAGTTTAACACAAAAATTGATTGCACAACGTTGCTCATAATTAGTTTTTTTTTTTTTTAACCTCCGGATCCGCAGTTAAGCGTTACTGCACAGAGGAATGTAGCGCGTGTGAAAAATGCCATGCCTGACCGGGATTCGAACCCGGGACCTCCAGGTGAAAGACCGAGACACTACCACTCGCGCCACGGAGGCCGGCGCTCATTATTAGTATCATTCATTTTTGTTACGTACAACAAAAACTCGTTTCACAAAAGTTTGTTTACGTCTCAAGTAGCAACAATAGACTAAAAATATTAATACCTAATATAAATCAGCTGTTCATATAACCAAATGTTTACTAGTAACTATACAGTGTTGCCACTTTGGCTACCAAAAACTCTGGTCTCATTATTTTATTTACAGACCTCGTATAATGCTTTTAAGAATCGTTCAACATTAGAAAAACAAATTTTCTTTAAAAAATAGAAGGCGTATGCAAAAAGACTTATGATACCCGTCGATGCGAAAAAAGATCCTGGCAGCAATACGGGTCATCCATTAATAGAAATACGACTGCATCAGACGTTTGGAAGAAAGTGAGGGAGATTTTTGGGTGTACAAACTTTACTCAGATAACTAGCCCTTCAATATGAAGATGAAATTAGAGATACTCCAAACGAAATTGCAGAGTTACTAGCCAATCATTTTGAAAAAGCCAGCAAAATGGCTAACTATGATGACTATTTTAGGACGGAAAAACAGAACTTGAGAGGTCTACTAAATTTCAGAACTGAAATAAATTATTCATATAATGTACCTTTCAAAATAGAAGAACTTATGAAAGCGTTGGAGAAAGCAGGCAACATAGCTACTGGTCAGGATGAAATTCATTATGACATGATCAGGTAGCTGAATATCACTGCAAAACGTACATTGTTATAACTATATAATCAGATATGACGGGATGGAATGTACCCGCAGCAGTGGAAAAAACACACATATTGTTCCATTTCCAAAGAAAGATGAAAATCATACAGATCCCAATTGTTACCGGCCTATTTCTTTGACGTACGCTATTGGAAAAAGTTTTTAAAAAATGATAATGGAATTTATAAAAAGAAAATCTCTTATCCTCATATCAAGCAGATTTTAAACAATACCACTCTACTACTGATCAAATGATTAATTTAGAGAACACAATATATAACATCTTCATCACAAGAAAACATTGTGTCAGAGCCTTCTTTGACATGCAGAAGGCATTCAATATGGCCTGGGATCATGGAATAAAGCATCAATTACATGAATGGAGCATTTGCAGCAATCGGCCAGTATTATTCAGCAATTATATGAATGAATGCACTTTTCAAGTACATGTCAACAACAAATATTCAACAGAAAAAGGATTGGAAAATGGCATTCCACAAGGCTCACTGTTGAGCGTACCTTGTTCACGAACACCATCAATAAACTAATATTAGCCTTTCCAACAAAAATCAGCAAAAGTGTCTATGTCAACAATCTGGCAATTTTGGATGCCAACAACAATACAGTTATGGTGAAGTACAAATTGCAACATATGATAAATGCCGTCAACAAAGTTGCAAAGAATAATGTTTTCAAATTTTCACCACAGAAAATGTTCTGTGTACAATTCTGTAGGAAGAGAATTCCTCTCCGAAGTCCTGTTTTAACCATCAACAATCACCCAATAGAATATAAGGATAACGTGCAATTTTTAGGTCTATTACTAGAATAAATCCCTTACATGGGGATTGCATATACAGAACTTGAGTGATAAATGCAAAAAATTCCTAAACATTATTAAATGTTTATCTAACATCAATTGGGGCTCAGATAAAGTTAATATTACTGAGGCTGTATAAAGCATTGGTTCAATCAAAACTCAACTACAGATGTATTATAAATGCATATGCTAGAAAGTCACATTTACGAAAGTTAGACATAAAACATAACAGCGAAATAAGGCATGCCTCAAGCGCATTCCGTACAAGTCCAGTGACTAGTCTAATGTTGGAAGCCAGAATAATGCCACTATGTTATATAAGAGAGATCCCATTACTAAGATATGCGACAAATATATGGGCCTTTCCTACTCATATAAATAATAAAATTTTAATAATTATCCTTTGGTTGCATTATATGAACATCATGCTACCTATTCCAGACCAGCCAGAATACAGTTTCACAAATTAAAAGAAAATATGAAATTGCTTTACCAGAGACATTAGCAATTTCTACGAGAGAAATACGACCATGGCTCTTAGCAGTGGTAAACACAAGATTAGATCTCTCCCATGGAAAAATAAAAGAGAAACCAGCATTAATCATCCAACAGGAATTTTTATCATGTCGGCAGGTAGCCCTCTTGCCTAGGATGCCGGGGCTCGCCTGCACACAAGAGTAAGGGAGTCGGACATATTCGATGATGGCATGGGGGACCCTCATATATATATATATATATATATATATATATATATATATATATATATATATATATATATATATATAAATAATACATATATATATAAATATGAGTTGACAATACAGAATATTCTGTATTGTCAATTTGGTGTTTTTAAATAAAATGTATGGGCCCTTTACACCCTTACATATGACAAACATGATGGTGATTTAAAGAATGTGATGAGGGCCAATGACCTTAGAAGTCAATGCCTGTATAACAAAAAAAGTTATTTCTATTGTTATTTTTATTGAAAAAAAAAATGTAACAAATATAATGTCTTAAACATAAATATTTCTACTTATTCATATTTGAATTTTTTGAGCTACTCTGATCTAGTAAAACCTTGGTCACACTAGACAAACAATGGAGTAGTTACCTTGTCCATGAACTAGCACATTTACTGATTCAAATCTCCTATCTGATCTGTACATTATAATTGTGCCCTTAAACTGACAGTAACCTTTAAGGAAGGTAGCACGAAATTGCATTAGATTTTAGGATGAATAGTAGGCCTGGTTTTGATGCTGCCTGTTTGACAGGATACTGAGCAGGCACTATACAATGTAATGATTAAAAAAAGTTAAAAGTGAAAAGTTAATGGTTCATTAAAAGATGAATATGTGGTTCTAATTTTAATAAACAAGAGCTTGATTCCCAACAGTGGTATGCCTCTTGTTTTAACCTAAAATCTTTAATTTTGACTCATTGTGCTTATAATATTTTTTCTCTCGGTTCAAAGCAAATAACGTGGCACAAGACATGTAATTAAAAAAAAAAAAAATGGTTTAAAAATATTCTTTTATTTATTACTCATTAATATCAGATTTTCCCTACTGAGCAGAAACTATATGTTTACGCTGTCGATGGAAAGGTACATTAATTTGTTGCATGTGAATAAAGAAGTGATATATATAAGAAGTAAACAAGTTATTGTTTACTTACATATAAAGCAATTAAAGGGCATCAGGGAAAACATTATAAAAAAATTTTATCAGGAATTTACTAGAGTATACTAGTTATGAGTGTTAAAAATGTTCTTCAAAAATAAGGGATAAAGATTTACTGGAGTAATTTTAAGTGGGTTGGAAAAAATTAACTTGACAAATGGATGAAAAATAAAGAATTAATAAGTAGAGAAAAGCCTAATCAAAACAATTCAAAAGAGCAAAGCCAAATGGCTGGGACACATGATGGGAGAAGGGTTGATAAAAACAGTATCTGAAAGACTCAGAAGGGGCAAAGAAATGGGAGCAAAAAGATAGCAAAAATTATAAGCACCCTAAATGGGAATGGAAATAGAAATTATCAAGAAGTCATCAAATAAGCTGGAACAGAAATGTTGAAATGGACCTACCTCAGGAAGATCTGAATTAACAGTGCCTAAATATAATTTTTATATTTAAAAATTTAAAAACAACTTGGAAAAACTCATTTGAATACGTATTTTCTCTATGAATATACATGAATAATGTTAAAAAAAATGATAGATTTTATTGTACATTCCTCTCTAAAAGTTCTAGAAAATCTAGGATATGCTTTTAAGGTCCAATATTTGTCTCTCATGGTGGGCAACGATTGTATTCATTAACAAACTGCTAATATATACATATATTCAAGCAGCTAATGAATGAAGAAACTAAGTCCCAGTATAAGATGATCTCCCCATTACATGTGCCAATGGCCTCCTCAGAAGGCAGATGAGCGGTGGTGGGTACAGGGCATTCTACTGTCCTGGGGGAGGGGGGACTGGCTCCAAAAACAGAGGAACTTTTTAAGGAAGTCAACATTATTAGAAAACAGAAGACAATTAAAAAACCCTCTCTTAAAGATCCTAGTAATAATTTTTTGCATTACATTGTGATGCTGGCTTCTTCTGTTGAATATTCCAGAGTTGAAATAGCTTCTCATTCAGATTTTCAGGTGAAGCAACAAAAGAAGTTAAAGAACAATTGCGTTTAGGAACTCTGAATACTGACTTTGTTCTAAAGTGAAATGTTAGATAACTTCAAGAGGGAGATGAATTAAATGGATATATTAGGACTGAGTGAAGTATGGTGGGACAGACAGGGTGAAATGAAGAATGGAGGAATTATCATATTCAATGGAGGAATTCATATTGGAGAATTATTATATTCTGGATGAAAAAAGGAAAAAATGGATTGGCAATAATTATAGGAATGAAGTAGATCCAGAAAGTATGTTATATAAATGATAGAGTAATATTGTTAAGATTAGGATGATTCTAAAAGATTATTAGAAGATTAAAGAGATGAATGTGAGTATTAAAGATGTAATAATAAAATCAGTAAATGACTGTTGTAAGGTATTGATGGAAGACTGGAATCCTCTGGTTGGAGAAAGTGAAGAAGGAAATGTGGAGGAAAATTTGGCTTTAGGTAAAGAATGGAAGAGGAAACAAATTAGTAGAATTTTGCAAAAACAAATACTTGTTTATAACTAACACTTGATTGAAAGACCATAGAAGAAGGAAATATGTGTGGGTACCCCTTGGGGACAAGACACATTATCAGATAGACCATATCTTAATAGATGAAAGGTATAGGAATTCTGTTAAGAAAGCCAATGGATTAACAAGTACAAATGTCAATAGTGATCAAATGGTAATTATGATAGAATTGAATTCTCAATTTTATCATAATTGATAGAATTAACTAGATAGCTCTTTTAAAGCTTTACTCTTTTAAAGCTATTCAGCTTTAAAGAGAGTAGAGAAAACAAAGGTAGTTCAGAAATGTAACTTAGAAAAGTTGAAGAAATTGGATGAGTAAACTAGCTAAGGCAATTATAAAGGAGAATGAGAACAGTTAGGAAACCTGAATGAGAATAAGAAACACCAAAGTAAAAACAGCAGAGGAAATAGTACGTTGTTATGAGGAAAATAGAGCCAAGAAACCATGGGTAAAAGCAGAAATGCTAATGAAAATGGAAGAAGATGGCTGTATAAGAACAAGACAAGAAAAAATAAAAGAACTTTGTATCAAAAATTAAACAGTAAATTGAGGAGGAAACACAAAAAAACTAGGGAAAGGAAAAATGCAATGGTATAGAGGCTCTAGAAAAGAAAGGCCAGCACGATATGATGTAGGAACGTGAAAAGCAAACGTGAGATAAATGGAAAGGGAATGGCTAACTGAGAGAAATTGAGGACGTGGATGATAAAATTCTATGAGGAAAAAGAAGTTACAGAAAGTTGGAAGGAATATCTTGAAGAACCTGTATATGGTAAGAGAGAAAACCTGAGGAAATAAACATAGAAAAGGAATGGGATGGAGCTGAAGGGGATAAAGAAGTATTGATATTAAAATCTGAAGTATAAAAAAATAATTGAAGAATTAAAAAATCGTAATAGATGAACTTCAATAGAATTTTATAAATGCTCACAGAAGAGAATGGAGTGGAAAAATAATTGGACTGCGAAGTAGGATAAACATACAATACAGGAGAATGCTTTGAAGACTTTGTAAAAACAGCAGTGATACCTATTCCAAAGAAAATTAACACCAGAAAATTAACAGAACACAGAAAGATAAGTTTAATAGTTCATGTTGTTAAGAATCCTAAACTGAAAGTTAGTAAGAATATGGAAGAGGAGAGGAACAATTTGGCTTCAGTAAAGGGAAAGGAACCAGAGATGCCATTGAGCTACTAAGAATGGTTGAAAAGAGATATTTAGAGAGAGGAGGAGGAGGAATAAACATATGTTTCATGGATCTAGAAAAGACATTTGATTAAGTCGAATGGGAGAAAATGATGAAGATTCTTAAAGAGAAAAAGTAGAATGGAAAAGCAGAAAGTTAATTAAAAGATTATTTATGAGACAAATAGCAGCAATGAAAGTAAATAAGAATGATGGGCAGGTCTAGGTCAAGGTGTTAGAAAGATTGCTGCCTCTTATCAACATTGTTCAGTACTCACATTGAAGATATGATAAGGATTATATTAGAAGAAAGAGAAGAAGTAATAATTATAGGAGGAATTAAAAATAAGATGACGTGGTAATTCTAGCTGATGGCACAATCATACTTTAAAGACTGTTAACTATCCTTGAGGAAGGAATGAAAGTATAGAATAAGAATAAATTATTTTTCAAGTAATGGAAGTAAAAAAATGAGGATTTAATGGTAAGAAGTGAAAGAAGAAAAAATAGAGATGTATGGATACTAGGAAGGGTGCAATGGAAATATAAGGAAGGACAGCAATGGCAAAGGAAGCCTTCTGTAAGAAGAGAGAATTACTATGTAGTAAAATCTAGACTTTTACTACATAGTAATTCTAAGTGAGTGAAGGAAGAGGTTAGCCAAATATTATATATTGAGTGTCTTGTTGTAAGTGAGTAAAGCTTGGATGATAAGGAAGAGAGTGACTAACTGGACTGAAGTTTTTGAGATGTGGATATGGAGAAGGATGGAGAAAAAAAGATTGTTGAAATGAAGAATGAGAAAGTAATGAACAGGATTAATGAAGAAAGAGCACTTCAGATATGGAAAGAACACACAAGAAAAGTTAACTGGTTAGGATATGGTTTGAGGAAATGGAATCTTGACAATTGCATTGGAGGAGTCAATAGAAAGAGAAAGTAAGTGAGGAAAAAGTAGGACCAAGTTAATAGATGAAGTGAAGATTGAAAACTACAAAGGGACAAAGAAGAAGGCTTGGAACAGTAATGGATGGACAAGGGATAAGGGATTGGCCACCAGGTTCCCCACCAGATGATGATAACTGCATACCAAAGAATCTTAGCTCACTCTCAGAATGTCATTTCTTTTCATATTTTATAAATATGCTGGTCTCTGAGCTTTTGCATTTCTTGCTAACACAGAAAGAATATTTATAGGCCTATGATTATTTTCAAAAAATATATTAAAGTATTTAAACATTAAAAAAATAAAATCGACTTTAAAAAAACATGCGCTTAAAATTAAAAGGAAACTTCTTCAATTACAGTTTCGATTTTTGAAGTTGGAACAAATTAAATAAATCTGATGTGGACACCATGTATGACTTCCTTGTACACCTATTAAAATACATAAACATATTTTTACTTCCTTGTACGACGTGAAGGAAGTATTGTGATCGCGATAATTTTCGGTTCCCAGATTTCAACGGAAATATCCATTTTTGACCACCTGAATAAATTTTGACTAGTTCGGCGTGACGTATGTACGTACGTATCTCGCATAACACAAAAACGATTTGCCGTAGGTTGTTGAAATTTTGGATTTTGGACTGTTGTAACATCTAGTTGTGCACCTCCCCCTTTGATTGCAATAGACTGAACCAAAAGTATCCAAAAAAACTCAAAATCAAAAAAATTGAGATTTTGGACTTTTTTTAACTGCAGTAATAAGCCCTATTTGAGAGCTTTTCAGAATATATCAAAAGTGGTACTTGTTTTCATTCGTTCCAGAATAATACCCAAATAAAATTTTAGTTAACAAAATATTTTTATCTTACAAGGAAAGGCACATCGGTTCGAATCTGACATCTGTTTTTTTTTTTTTAAATTTAAATAGATTGATTTATTAATAATTATTAACCTGTGAATATAAAAAAAATGTATTACAAAAATTAATTTTCCTATAATAGCAATAAAAAAAGTCATAAGTATTAGCGAAATAAAATTATATGTACTTTTAAAAACGTGTGTAAGTAATTTAATAGACATTATTACTCACTACTATGTGCATACGTAATAGATTTGGTGAAACATTTGATTATTTAATATTAATTGAAAATTATAATTTAGAATCATATTATTTTGGAATTTCTGTTTAATTTTATCTGCATTAAAGTTAACAGAGCGACTGAAAAATAGACCTTCACAAGAACAACATAAACACTGAGGCATAAATGGCAGATCTTTAATAAATTGCAAAAAATTCTTATCTTTTAGTTCATTACTCTGGTATTGTCAGACAATATTCTCCCTAAGTCGGAGTTAATCATCATTTCGTTTATTTGTTTTTTGTTGCCAATCATTAATCGCTATTTGGTTTGATGTAATTATTCTTATATTAATTTATGTATAGGTTCTCTAATTATCAAATTTTCTTTTTTTGTATTCATCACCCTCTCTTAATCTTTTTATTCTTTCCTTGGTCTTATTCCTCTTTATATTTATCATCTTCTGTTAATGTTTTTATTTTTTCTTTGGTTTTAACACTTTCTTCTACTTTATCATCTTCTCTTAATTTTTTATTCTTCCCTTATTCTTAACATTTTCTTCCTCTTCATATTCATCTTGTCTTTTTTAGATTTATTTCTTCGCGTTATCTTTCTTTTTTCCTGTATGATAGTTTCTTTTTCATTTTTGATTATTCACCAAATAAAATAATCCAATAATAAAAACTGAATATTTTTCACCGCAAGATCGAAATTAACATTTGTAACCATTATACAGTATTTCAATAAACGGAATAGTTTACTATTTACTTTTATTTATACGACACACCAGAAATCTGAAACTTTTGTTAATGAGCAACTCACGAATATACGAATAATACTGATCTAGAAATACGAGTAATAAAGGGACTTTTAGTCTATCCTAATATTTCATGTAAGATTGTTGAATTAATAGTTTTATAAATATTTGATGTTAATAAAAACTAATATTTCAGCAATTGTGTAACTGTCCATTTTATTAAAGAATTGGAGAATCATATCTCACTTTCAAATGAAATAAGTTTAAATGAAGTGAAGGGGAAAATATGTATATGCAATTTAATAGGCGTACAATGAATTCATGTGATGTTCACATCAGGTTCTTTTACAGTCAGAGGGTAATAATTATTAATAAATCAATATACTTAAATTAAAAAAAAAAGGTTAAAGAAAGAAAATGAAATCGGATTCGAACCGATGTGCCTTTCCCTTGTACGATCCAAATATTTAATTAAAATTTTATTGGGCTGTAACTTTGGAACCAAACTTTGAAATCATATATACAA
This sequence comes from Lycorma delicatula, assembly GCF_047948215.1. Lineage (NCBI taxonomy): Eukaryota > Metazoa > Arthropoda > Insecta > Hemiptera > Fulgoridae > Lycorma > Lycorma delicatula. Next base: position 49,372,906 of record NC_134456.1, on the reverse strand, counting down.
TAAGTACCGCTTATGATATATATCGTTGAAATGCTTACAATGAGGGCTGATTACTACAGTTAAGAAAAAGTCTAAAATCCAATTTTTTTTTGGATTTTGGGCTTTTTTGGACACTTTTGGTCCAGTCTACTACAATCAAAAGGGGAGGTGGACAATAAGTCAAAATGGATATTTCGTGGAACTCTGAAAACCGAAATTTTTATATTTTATTTTTATTTAATACAAACTCTACTTCGTACAAGGAAGTAAAAAACAACTGTATGCAATTGTTAAATATTAAAACTTTTATAAACTTGAATTTCGACTTCAAAAAAGATATTTCCTTATGTATTATATTATTTGTACTGGTTTTTAGACTTAATTTATTGAATCTTTTATAAATATTTAATTTTTATACAGTTGCTCAGTTGGAGAGAGTTTTTTCATATGGTATGTTGATACTTCACTCCAACGAAGATGCCAGAATAACATTCATCTGAAATGGCTGCTGGTAGTATTGACCTAACTGAAGAAGATGCAAACAATTTACAGTTTCCGAAAGGTAACATATTAATTAAATTTTTTTTTTGAATTAATTCTATAATCGGCACATTACAGTTTTATAAACTGTTTTTGTTTGATTTCAAATGCACTTTTCATCTATCAATTAAGATTCATTTTGAGGTTATGTTTCATTGTTTTAACTTGATTCTCTTAAAGTGTGCAACATAACAAACCAAAACAGATATAACCTAGACAAAAATTGTTACGTTTAACATTCATAATCTAGATTTCTAGGAAAACTCTCAAAATTTATTTACCGTGTAGTTTTTAGAACACTTTTTCTATTTAGCCTCCTGAACCACCGTAAGATATTACTTCAGAGGACGATGTGTATGAATATAAATGAAGTGTAGCCTTGTTGAGACATGTGTTTAATTGAAACCCAATTACCAAAGAACATCGGTATCCACGATCTAGTGTTCAGATCCGTTTAAAAGTAACTGCCTACCAGGATTGGAACCTTAGAACTCTCGACTTTGAAATCAGCTGATTTGCTGAGTTTAACCACTAGACCAACCTGGTGGGTGTAGTTTTTAGAACTATGCAAAACAAAACCCACTGTTATATACAGAACCTTTTCTTATCTGTTTAGTCTCTGGAACCATTGTAAGAAAATTATATACAGAACCAAAAAATGAAAGATACAATGATTATGAGCTGTTTCTGAACAGTCTACATTTGTAAACAAAACAGAACCAACATTAACAATAATCTAAGATGTATACACAGTAGTAACTGTGAAACAGACCTTAACATTGTTAATAGAAAACACCAAAAAATTATCTTGAATGACAGAACACTAATATCTGATAGAAATAAGAGTTATAAATTTATTTAAATTCTATTTTGAACCTTTTTTGGACATAAGTAAAATCCTCCTTTAAATTTTGGTGAAGGTATGGAATGTTTCTTTGATAGACTTAATGTTTACCATGCTATATCTGAATTTTTATCAAATGCAATCTAATACAACTGATATTCATTAGGTGTATGGGCAGTCTGAGTTGAAAATCAGTGATTAGAGTGTTTTCAAGCTAACTTTTGTTTTCAGTTGGTGTTGTTTTAAAAGGTAGCCTGTAGATTTTAGTCAACATTGTTTTTATTTTTATTTTATTAATACATTTAGAAATATTATTTTTTTTGTTTGATAACTGTTAATTATTTAGGTTTTGATTATTATTATTTTATGATTATTTTTTTCTTTAAGAGTTTGGTTTAATTCATAATTCTCTTCTGATGATTGTTTAACAATCAATATTACTATCTTTTTTTTTTATTTTATGTAAATTTTTATTTTGTAAACAGTTTTTAAGTTTTTCTGTATAAAAGTTTTTTCCAGTAATATAAACTATTAGGGACTCACCTCTGATTTTGATGAAAATTGGAATATGTCTTATTTAACGCCTAAATTATTCATTACAATTGAAATTATTCATTAGAAACATCTTTCACCTGAGTTATGTCCCTCTTGAGTTGTAGTACCATCCTCAAAAGTTTTTAAAATCGCACTCTAGAAGTGTAATATACATTATTTTCAGACTGAATAATTGATTGTTGTATATAATTATGGACTCAGCCTAATAGTTGGCCTATTTAATATTTAAGGCGAATTAGACAAGAATAGCGAGCATTAGGTTATGTTAATATTGCACGAAGCTCAGTACATGGAATTGTTAATTACCTAACTACCCAGTCTAACCTTAACATAAAGCTAAACTAAACTCTGTAATTATATACAATTAGGGACTTGCCCCTGATTTTGATGAAATTTGGAATATACTTTATTTAAGTCCTAAGTTAGATGGTGCATTATGTGGCTGTTTGGTTTCAATTCATAATTAGTCTGCTACTTGTACAGATGGTAAAGTAAATCCTGCAACAGTATTCTTCAAACACTTGGTCTATACATCTGTAAAGACACTGCAAGATGACAAATTGTACAGTGTGTACTTCTTAAAAGTGCTACTTGCAGTCTTGATATTGTTTGGTGCATGAAAAGTCTGCACACTGCCTGGAGGTTTCTTTTTATTGCTGAACCTATTTTCTCAAAATTATGTGTCCATGTGCTGACTATACAATTGTGCTGTCCTGAATTAAACTGGCAGCAAAATTCCCTATGAGCATGAGCAGCCTCCTGGCTCATTATTTTTATAAAAAGCTTTGATGGCAGAAGCATCTTGCACACCAATCCAAACATCCATGATAACTGAATGGCATGAGTTGGCTTCTATAACCTATCCAGTGCTCTCACTTGCCCAGGACTACTGACACAAATTTCCCATTTCTCTGAATCACTTTGTATGACATCTCATCACTGAGATAAGTCACATGATTTTTTTTTACTTTATGGTATTTGAGGTGATAGTACAGCTATCATAAATTTGGATTCTATGATTCATATAGAAAAACTTTCAAAAATGTTATTAAATATAAATAATAAATTATTTTTCTTCTCATTCAAAACTTCAAATATTAAAAATATTCCAGATCTTTTTTTTAATTAGTTGCATTTTTATATGTGATTGTATAACTGTGCTTTTTTATGATCAAACTGTACTTTTATCAGTTCAATGGTTGTGCATTTTAGTTTTCAAATAACTTATAATGTTGTCAACTGAGAAGTTCAATTTTTAGTTTGTTTAAAATTCCAGTCCATAAGTACTTTGTTAACATATTTAAAATAATGTATCTATTTGAGTTTACAAATTCCAAAAAATTGTATAGGCATTAAGTTCCTAGAGTAAAACGGATTTTACAATCCCAGATCTGTTTAAATGGTCACGAGGTCCAATTTTAATTTAGCCTGAGATAAAAGACCACCTAGTTTGTTCTAAAATAGATTGTGATGACTTCAAACAACTATAAGAAGGAGAATTTCTTAAAAATCTTTAGTTGTTTTTGTAAAGATATACTGAACATAACTAGAATTCATACATTAACCGGACTTACATGTGTGCCAAGTCTAAAAATTTATTTTATAAACAAGTTAGTGCTGATCAAAGGGCCAATGTGCATATTGAGGAAGATGAATCTTGTAAGATGTTTATGCCTAGAACTATTTTTGATAGAATTTTGATGCAGTTTGTTTTAATACAAGTAACAATAAAAAACTACTGGAGAAGTATTTTGTTATCCTTAGGTTTTAAAATATTGAATGTGTCTTTACTGGGAACTAGGGATTAGTGAATTTACACATTTTTTTCTTATTATGAATACATGATTAACTTGTTTTATACTTTGATTTTATTTTACAAAAAAAAAAAAAAACATTTCTAAATGACACTTATAAATGAATGCTATTTTTTAAATACAATTTGCAGAATTTTCTTTATTGAAATTAATTAACATTTATAATTATGTATAGAAAAATCAATGCATTACTTAAAAATCAAAAAAATAAGACTTCTCTAACATTTACAATTTAAATTAAATAAAATTCTTTTAAAGATAAATTTTAAAAATAGATGTTTAAAAAAAGGATAGGCAGTAGAAAATAGATTTAAATTTGACTAAATGAGTACATATTACAATTATTATAGTTATGAATTAATTATAGTATTAAAATATATATATATAATTATATCATTTTATATGGAGTAAAATATCCATTTCAAATACATTTTAGTTATTTTATTTTATCACTTTGTGCAATCTGTTTTAATATTTTTCTCTAAAAATAGTTAGTACGCTAGATTTAGTTTGAGAAGTTATGGCTTGGATTTTTTATTCTGAAGCAGGGCTTTCACAATTGAACAACAAAATTTTGAATTATCCAATTTATTTAAAATGGAAATACTCAATAGCTCTACATTGTTAACATAAACAGCCAAAGAATTATGGGCTTGTACCATTTCTTTTCACATCTTGACAAGTAGTTTGTAGAGATTTTATTATCCAATTCATGTACAGCACCCATATATTTATTTTGAAATTAGAAAAGAATCAGTTATATTGATTTTTTTTTATGGTTCTACTCCATTCCCATATACAACAGTGTGTAGCAACAAGTGAATTATCAGGGCAATTATCAGTGACCATTTTTCTTCCAGCAATTACAGTTATTACACAGTGATTCTTTTTTATTGGTTAGTCTACCTTGGAGCCAGAGCTGCTTTATTATGAACACAGCCCCAAGAAAGAAAGAATTCAGGGTGAATCATTCACCCTCACAGCCATCTTTGTATGGATGATCTTGACCATCATGGAAATCATATGTCACATGCGATTCATTCTGCAGCATAGTTCCCATGATGTTATCTGGGTAAGCACGCTGAATTCCCTCAAGCATATTTTCCTATAATGCAGGAACCAATTACACACAAACATTCTGTGTGTTACAGTATCTTCCTCCTTCAATTGTCACAGTTCCCTGAATTTGCCATCCAGTCATCTCTGGAGATCTGGGATCAACTTGTAAGTCCAACTGTCCTTTGTTTACTAATCCCATCACTTCTGACACCTGCAGACAAGTAATGCCTCTGCATCCATCTTACTTGCTTCTTTAATATATAATCTCCCACTTCTGAATGAGGATATAATACTGAAAAATTATTATACATTATGTTTGTAACGCATTCGTTAGGAAACACAAGAGCAGATATGGCATACCAACATGCCATATCTTTTGTACTTTAGAGTAGATAAAGACTGTACAAAAAAACTTGCTAATATAAGTAAATGTTATTTAGTTTCTACCATAAAATATACTTACAGTTCAAAAAGTACATAATTATAAGTGTTTCTTATTTTCAAGAAGAGTAATATTTATATGTATGATGGTGTGTGCTCATGGGTTCAAAAAATACCCATGCAACTTTTAGACTACAACCATTACACATTAATAAATGCAATAATCTGATAAAGGCATATAACATTATGTTATACTACATTTAAAAGAAGCAATGCAATGAAAGTTGTTTAAAAAAGATTAGTTTGTGAAGCGTTTTGGTGAATTTGAAGTTTTTGAAATTATTGAAGAAAAATTTGCTTGTAAAGCCTGTAGATACAATCCAAATGATCTGAAATAATTATTAAAGTAAACTTAAAGCATTGCCAACATAACAGTTGTAAAATTCCCTCATTCATGTCAAAAGTAAACATTTTCACTGGGTAAAAGTGGTTCAAGGAGTATAAATAAGAAAACAGAACTACCCAATCAGCAGGGCATGATAATATTTGTCAAGAAACATGCAGTTTCTTCCTGGTAACTCTTCAATACATTTCTGCAGCACCCTTATTGCAATAACAAACTGTTACTTTGCTCCAGGCACAGGCATCTCTCAGACAGCTTACCAAAATTTCTGAAATTGTACTGACAACTCTACTGTAAACTATAGTGTAAATTTTACAATCAGTGGTGCTAGCATTCTTTCAAACTGTAGAAGAGTATATGAGCTATACCCAAAAATTGTGTAGGCATATATGGAGAAAAAAAAGAATTGTTTAAATTATTTTTGGGTGCAATTTAGTATGGAAAAGGAAACTGTCAGTTAAAAATCAGTTTTAAGGGCATGGGGAATATGCATAACAGGAAAAGTTGATTATAAAGCAGTAATATAATATTATTTGATTTTGTCATAGCAAAAATAAAATTGTTGTGATGGATTTTGGTTTTAGAAAAATGATTATCAGAAAATGTTGTTCAGAGGACCACAAGGTTTGAAGTGTAAAAAAATTAATAGAAAAAGTATAGAAACATTTAAAATGGAGGGTTCTGAAGATGAAGTTGCTGAATTGGTTAAAGAACAAGGAAGTTCTAAGGAGAATCATGGGAAGTAAGTTTGATTGACTTCATATTTGGGAAAATAAATTTTTCCAGATTAATTGATTTAGGTACTTTCTCAGGATTGCCTTTTGTTAAGGAATTGAGAAGAATCAGTGGAAGTGAATATTACAAAAATCAGTAGTACCATTTCTATGGATTCTGTGGTTGGGAATAAAATGTATGTGATGATAAAAAAAAGGTTTGCTGGAGTATATCATAAAGAAGCTAGAATCAAAACAGAAAACTGGTAAAGAAAATTATTTTAGAAGTTTGTCGAGATTTTGACAGTATTTATTGTTTAAAGATTATGTCGGTGTATTACTTGTAAATATATCAAAGTAAATAATTTATTTTGTTTTCAGAATTTGAAAATGCTGAGACATTGTTAATATCTGAAGTTCATATGTTGCTGGAACATCGTAAAGCACAAAATGAAAGTGCTGAAGAAGAGCAAGAGTTTTCAGAAGTATTTATGAAAACTTTGACATATACAAATCGATTTAGAAAATTTAAGAACAAAGAAACTATTGCATCTGTTAGAAAGTAAGTTTATCTTAATTTTAAAAAGATATTGTAATTAAAGCAAATATTATTTGTTTATTCATTGAATTTAACTGACTTATTTTTCAGTTCACTTTTCTAAGAATTCAAACATCCTTGTTTTATTATTTTTTTTTATATTAAAATAGAATAATAACATTCTTAAACACATAAGAATGATTTTATGTTGGCTTATATATAAATCCATGCAAGTCATTTATTCTATGCTGTCTTATTAAATTTTGTGGAAGGAGTTTTGTAGTTTCATATCTTCCATGAAATAAAAAATAGCTTACTAATGGCTTTCAATCCTAGTCTCCTTCAAAGTTATCACCTTGTAACACTACACAATTAACCTAGCAGCTCATTCATTACTGGAAATACTTTTGCAGTCCTCTTTAGGAATGGCTACCTATCAGTTATGCTCTCGTGATCATCATTGTCTTTTTAGCTGTCAAATTGGGGCTCTTCCAGTGGTATATTTAGCACAAGGAACAATCCTAATTCATGCTTCAGTGAGTAAGGAGCCTAGTGAACTTTAGGAATTCTTTGATTAATCAAGAAGTTCAGGATTATAAGTGATGAATAAGAAAGTGCAGTTATGGTGATGCAACTGCCACTTTTCTATGATTCCTATAGGTCTGGTCTCATGCACTGAACAGCAAGCATCACAAAGGCAATGCAGAACCACTACTGAATACGGTTTGTTGACAGTTTGGCTTTCTGGTGTTGTATTTATGATACACAACACACCTCTGTGACAGTTAAAAATAAAATCAATCAACATTACTTTTGCTCCTACTCATTTGCCTTGCTTTCTTTAGGGGTGATCACCACGATTGAACTTTGGTTTCTGGATCATATACCTGCATATCCAAGATTCATCATCAATTAAGATGGCCTTAAGAACTTGGATTGTCATTAGTGAGCAGTATCTGTCCAATGTCAAAATGAACATCTTTCTCTTCAAGCAAAAGCGGCTTTGGCACAAATTGTTCAGCCTCTTTATGCACATCCAAATTTTCCATTAAATCCCATCCATTGAAAATCAGCATGTGATTTTTTATTATCAGACTGTGCATATTATTAATTATATTTGGATCTTGACTTGTAGAAAGCCTACAGGTAGGCTGAGTATTCTCAATTAAAATTTGGTTATTTTGAAAATGGTTATACCACTTTTTAATTTGTATAACCCTATAGCTTCTTTCCCAAAAGTCTGCTTAATCTTATGAATTGTTTTTCTGTGGATATAACCAAGCTTTTGGCTGAACTTTTATGCAATACCATTCAATGTGTTTTGTTAGGTACAAAGTAAAAATACGGCAAGCACCTGTACAGAAACACATATAATGATTACTGGACAACTGATGTGCATCTTAACTAGTGCTGTAATCTACCATGTTTTACTGCTCACATTTTCAATTGGTTTTCAAGAAAAAAAATATGGTTGGATACTTTGTGAACAAGCCTTATATATGTATATGCCTTTATTATTTCTAATTAAAAATTGATTATTAGTTATAAAATTAATCAGCTTCTACTGTTAGTTTTTATTAAATGTATGATATAAATAATTTTTAATTAATGTTTCTCTGAGTTGGTTTTCAGTTTCAAGGTTTAATTTTACAAAATCTTTATTATTAATTATTTAGATGTTTGTTTATTTTTTATGTAAGATTGCATATGTTTCAAAATATACTTCTCATAAAAAGATTTACAGGACCAAATAGATAAAAATAAATTGTTTTAACTTTTTTTTATGTGGTCATCTTGTTAAAATTAAGCGAAACATTTCAAATGTTTTATATATACGAGGGTAAGTCAATTATTATCTGCAATTTAGTTATATTTTTGTTAGACTTTTGGTATAGTATGGGAACAGTGTGTTGCCGCAATGTAGTGTCTACGAATGGATTGAAAAATTCAAAAATGGTCGCATGAGTGTTACGCACAACGAAGGAGCCAGACAACTGTTTACTGCTACAAATGAGGAAAACATTGAGCATGCATGTGACATGGTTTTCTGAGACAGGCGAGTAACTATTGATGAAGTGGCACATCGTCTGCAAATTATTCACGGTTCTGCCTACGAAATCATCCAAAACCGATCTTGGGTTTCATAAAGTCTGTGCAAGATGGTCCCACAACTCACACATAAACAAATGCACTTTGACATCTGCCAAAAACATTTGGATCGCTATGGTAATGAACCTATGGTCTTCTTAGGCAGAATCATCATTGGTGACGAAACATGGATCCATCATTACGTGCTGGAGAGTAAACGGCAGAGTATGGAATGGAAACATCCAAATTTGCCCTGCAAAAAAAAGTTCAAGACCCAACCATCCGTAGAAAAACTGATTCTTACGGATTTTTGGGACTCACAAGGCCCAGTACTGGAATTATGAGGAAAGGGGCACGACAATAAACAGTGCACATTACAGTGAGATGCTTACTGCCAAGCTGAAGCCTGCAATTCGAAGCAAATACAGAGGACTGCTGTCAAAAGATGTTGTGTTGTTGCACGACAATGCCTGTCCACACAGCTGAAACGCTCCAGAAACTCAACTTTGAAGTACTGGCTCTCATCCTCTGTATAGTCCTGATCTTGCCCCTTCTGACTACCACTTGTTTGGTCCAATCAAAGAGGCATTAAGGGACTGTCAATACCTCGGATGAAACAGTGAAAGAAACGGTGTATTCCTGGCTCGCAGCTCAACCAAAAACCTTTTATGAGGGCATCAGGAAGTTTGTGCAACGATGGACCAAGTGCATTGAAATGCAAGGAACTATGTTGAAAAATGATGTACATGTAAGTTTCCTATTTGTATTGCAATAAAATGTATAACTACATTGCGGTTAATAATTGACTTACCCTTCTATATCCTTTAATTTTTTTCATTTGAGGTTTTTTATTATGAATTATGAATAAGTAGATCACAAAAAATTGATTTACTGAATAGGGAATGGGGTGCAAGCCCCATTTTAAATGAAGTTTCTAGCTATGTTATAACAAATTTTGGGTGATTGGTTTTGGCAGTTGTAATTGTGTTGTTGAAATGCATCGTGATTAATTAAATTAAATTTTTTAAATTGTAAGATGGGCACATTCTCATTCAAATATTTTATTTAAAACGGAGAGAATTTAAATTGTCGTTAGATAAACAACCTTTGAAAGCTTCATTAACATCAGTATGAATGTTGTTACTTAATGAAATTTTATATCTAATTAATTTCTGTTTTTTTAATGTAGAGAGTATTTAGGTGGTCTGTGAGGGGGAGGTCAAACTTCTCACACTATAAGGATTTTCACTGGCCGCTAGATGTAGGGAAAGCAGATAAATTATATTATATAGCAGGATTATTAATGACTATCATAGTTACCTCATGATACTAATTAATATTAAAATTAATGATATAATATTTGGTGGATTTATAATATAAATTACACTGGGGAACAAAAAATAATTTTTTTTTGTCTGGAAGAAAAATATGTGATTTTGATAGTACTTTTTCTCCTGAAATCAAATATAATATCGATTTTTTCCCCATCACGCATGGTTTCTGTGAGACAGGCATTTATAATTGCAAATATTTTAATTCTGCATTCTTAACTACATAATATTCAAACATTTGACAGGTAAGAAATGACTATTTTCTGCTCTATTTCGACTGTGAGCATCCCTCTTGAAGGTCCAACAATAATAATCTGTCAGCATATTAGGATTTCATTCTTGATACCTCTTTTCTATAGCTGAAATCTCTTGATGATAGTCTTCCCCGTGCTTATCGCTCACTGCACCAAGATTTTCTGAGAAGAAATCTAGGTGCAAGTGCAGAAATTGTACTTTTAACGAAATATTACAACCCAAACTTTTATAAGATCATTTTCAATTAAATTATTATATTAATTTTATATTTTCAATATATCAATTTTATAAGATCATTGACAATATTATGGTAATTTTCCACCTTTTGATTTCCCAAAAAACTCTTGAGAAACATTTTTGAATGCTTGCCAAGCTGCTTCCTCCAGTGGATTCTCAGTAGTTCCTCATCATCCATTAGTGATCGTATTTGTGGACTCATAAATATTCCTTCTTTAATTTTTGCATCAGCAATTTAGGAAACCTTTGTATTTAAGTACATGAATCCAGGAGTATTGTCAATGGCATGGATGTGAATCATGGCAATGAATTGATAAAATTCTTCAAATCCTAGTTTGATGTATAATGGAGGTAGATACACATTTCTATGATTATACAGTGCATCATGTTTCACATTTTTCTGTTCAGGAATGAGTGATTTGCGTTAAAGCCATTCTTTTCTAATGAAATGGTTTTTTCTGTCCCTACTATCCCTTTCACACAAAAAACAACAGTACTTTATGTAACCAAGCTGCAGACCAAGAATAAGTGCAATTACCCTCAAATCACCACAAATATTCCATTGATAACTGCATATTGAAGCTTTTTCGACATAAATTTAAAGTTTTCATATATTTCTTTCGCACTAGCAGAGTGAGCCACAGGTACTGATGGGAATTTATTGCCATTATGCAGAAGCAAAGCTTTTAAACTAACTTAAGAGGAATCAATGAACAAGCGCCATTCTGTTGGGTTATGTTAATTACAAAGTGTCCATAAGAGAAGAAATGCCATTACAAAACGCTAAGCCATTTTCTTCAGAAAAAAGTATTTAAATTTAAAATTATGATTACAATAAGTACATATCTTTGTATTCTTTTGAAGAAGATTACATCCTTTTAGCTGGGAAGCAAGCATTTCAGACTGCATTTTGGATAACTTTAAATCTCGTATGAGATCGTTAAGATTTTCTAGTCAGTAAATGGGGCTCATATGAACTGCATTGTTCAAAAGTTGTATCACCAGAATCTATTTCTTTTTCTTCCTTACTTCCATCAGACTGAGCTGTCTTCACCTAATGTCACAAGTTCTAGAGGCTACGGTACGGGCAATTCTTCATAGTGTGGAACTGGTTTCATTGCAGATTGCAAGTTTGGAGGTACACCACTGTACGTTTTGATTTTGACGTACTGGTAAACCCTTTAATGTTTGTTAAGCAGAAATAACAGTCAGAAGAGTGATCTTTGGAAAAATGGAAAAATTTACTGCATGGAAAAATGGCGTGTGCCATTTTTCCATGCAGTAAAGAGCCTAGAAAACGATAAACAACAGATGTGTGGGACCCAGGACCTTGTTTGGTCCCCGACTTTACACCCAAAATAAAGTTCATAACACTCTTTTTTTTACTAATGGATTAAGGTTTCGCCTTTGGGACTTGAGCGACAGTTTACCACGTAACATAAAAAAAAATTGTTAGGATGATTTAAACAAACTCTAGGCATTTTTTAACTAATGACTAATTGAAAGAAATAGAGTTGTAAATATGTAATGCACAAATAACTCAGACACACAAGCACTCACAATGACCTATTTACTGTTTACTACTATCTCACAACTGGCATCGTTCTGATGAATGTGTGCTACACTAGATCACGTTTTTACATGTCTATACACGTCTGGACCTGCACAACAGTAGTAACGCTACCCATTGAGTTAGCATGTGTTCATATTACAGCTTCTTGCTGAAGTTTGCTTTACGGCTAACCTATTGCATTTAAAGGGGTTAATGAAATTTATCAGCTGAAATATGCTCTTATTACAATAATAATTGTGCTTTTATGTTTGTAATTTTTTGAAGCAAATTTCTTATAAGAGATTACTATTTACTAATATTTTATTATATTTCAGTTTGCTTACTCAAAAAAAACTGCATAAATTTGAGTTGGCATCTATTGCAAATCTTTGTCCTGAAACTCCTGAAGAAGCAAAAGCTTTGATACCCAGGTCAGTGAAATTTTCAGTGTAGAATAATTATTTTATATAATTTGGTATATATCCACTTCAGGATTTTCATGTTTACAGATTAAATTATTTTCTTGTCATTTGTTGTTAAAGAATAAAAACAAAAACATTTATATTTTATTAAGAACAGTTCTTTTGAGTTTATATGATTGTGTTGCTGTTATTTTTTTTTCTTCATTTTAAATAGAACTGCTATTTATTTTATATTTTTTTAAGTCTGTGTTTTTCTTTATTCCAGTTTGGAAGGTAGATTTGAAGATGAAGAATTAAGGCAAATATTGGATGATATTCAGACCAAAAGGAGTTTGCAGTATTAATATTATTGGCATGTTCGTTTTTAAGATAATGCAATTGATATGTCATTTTATTGTAATCTAATTATGAAGCAAAATGCAATTCTTTGAAGTCACATGCATGTTCTCTGCGGTTATGATGTTCTTTTAATCAGCGTTTATAACATTATTGAATAGTGGAGTTTATTCGATCGGTTATATTATTTAATCTGACTTGTAATAATGAAGTTCATTTTAAGAAAAAGGGCTGGTAATTAAGGCCTAAAATTAATTTTGTAATGGTTGTTACTAAAAAAACATTTTGTATATGATTGCGCTGTCTATCATTCCAAGTTATTTTTTGTTTGTTAATATTTTAAACTTGTAAATAAAGTTCTTAAGTAAAAGAGTTATACTGGTGAGATTTATTCTGAAGACAGCATTCAGTTTTTTTATAGATCATTTAAAAAAATGACAGGTAGATTGGAAAATAAATGAACTTGCTACAGTGCATTCAGAAAGTTGCTACACACTGGAATTATGGTTTTGTGTGTGTGTGTGTGTGTGTGTGTATATATACTCATATATAATATGTTTCCCAGTAACATAATTAAGAAACTTTCTTAATTACTACTTTGTATTTTTATTTCATTATTTTATAGAAACGAATTTTACAAGTGGACTAATTTGTAAACATAAACAGTAGCCTGCTCAAGATTCAGCAAAAGTGAGTCAGTTCTCATCAATCCTCACCGTCATTGTCAAGTAACATGAACTTAGAGTATATGGCTACAGAGAACAGAGAACATGATATGGCTACAGAACAACCTTAGATTGTAGGCTTACCCGAATGTATGCAGAGATACAGATACTGATTTTATCATTTCTGTGTAGAATATAAGTGGAATTTTTAACCAAACAATGGAAAAGGGGGTTAGGTTAAGCCATGATTCAAAAACAAAAAACATGTCAGCAGAAATTCTGGCACAACATATCCCTGTAATTTCAGTGAGAAAATGACTGTATATCAGCAGTTTCCAACCTTTTCATTGCTATGGACCCCTTATAGACTGTACTGTGAACACCGTACTATGTTTGACACAAACCCTATAAATTGTTTACCAATTAAAGTTGATCAACTTAATGTACCATCATTAAATATTTGAATTAATTATTTTCATTGCACCATCAAGAATGGATTTCATATAAGTTGGCATAATACCTAAAGCCAATATTTCACAATGAATATTACAGCGAGTCAATTTTGCAGATGGACAGTGGATTAAATGTGCGCCCTAAGTTCCTTAAACTTTCTTACCATAGCCCTTGTGACATCTATCTGTGCACACTCCCAACACATTTATTCCAATGCCTTCGATAAAATTATTTATAACATAGCCTCATTGATAGCTTGTAATAGAACTGCAATGCAGAATAACATATCCTCATAAATATTATTATATTTGTACCTCACACAGTATAATAGGTTTGCATTTTCTGAAACATCAATGCTTTCATCTAGTTGCAATGTAAAATATTCACTTGATTACACTTGTCCAACTAAAGTACTCATTTACATTTTCTACCATTTCATCAATTCATATTTTTATCATTATTTGACCACAATATTGAAGACACTTTCGTTGTATATTTAATACCACACATAAGTTGTTATTCTCTTCACTGCAGGAAGAATTAGCTCTTCTGTTATCATATGTGGCTGTCCTTTTTTAGCTACCATATGAGCAACTTCATAGGAAACTAGAATGGCCATTTCGTTGTTTGAACTTGTTTCAAAATTCATTGTTGATTTACACTCATTTAGTTGTACAAGCCTACTTCAAAAACATTCAGGTGTCTTATTTGCACAATCATGTTTAGTTTTGTAGATGCCACCACAGTTTTGAAGGTGTCATGGACTCGTTTAATAGAACTTAACTGGAAATAAGAAATTGTAGTTTCTCCTTAAATACTTTTGACATTTCTTTAATTGTATTTGTTAATTTGAAACGCTATATGAATTGCTATCTTCACTGTTTGGATGCTTTGGTGAACCTGATTTCAACCAGTGATCCATACTGTTCAAAGAAAAATTAACTTTAAATCACAAATTCCATGTTTTGAACTTCTGAAAGAATGATTAATACAAATCCAAACCAACCACACTATAAAGAGAATATCTAAAATATTGACAAGAGGTAGGTTACAAAGTACAAACAAACTCTACCAAAATAATTAAAAGTTGCAGGAGGTGAGATGTTACTTCTGCTAACAAAAGTTACCTACCTAACAAAGATACGTCCTACTCCCAAGGATGTCTCCTTGGGGAAAGCTCGACAATGAATGGGTTATTCAGCTCTATACAAGTAACAGTACAAATGTTCCTTTGTAAATTCTGATGCTGGAAATTCGTGTCACAAAACTAAAAATATTCTTACAAACTTAGACATGATAAATTGAACTTTAAAATAATCTTACTTCAAAAATTAAAATTAATTATTTTACTTATTAATATTGTTTTTTTTTAGTCTTTTTGATGCTCTCATGGAACCCCAGGGGTCTGCAGATTCCAAGTTGGGAACTGCTGCTGTACTTTAATGTGACAGCTTTACAGAGAAAGGAAATTTGATTCAATTTTAATTTTTCTAAATGTACTGCATTAAAATATTTCTCTCAAAATAAAAAAAAATATGAAGTGTAAAAAGACTTATCAGTGAAAATAGAATAAGTAATATAAATTTTATTAAAACAGATTAGAAGAGTTAAAAATAGTTAACATGGAAAAAAATGTTGATTAATAAAATTATACTGATAATTGTGTATTTTACAATATTTTCTTTTAAATAAATTAATTACTGGAGATATTTATTTTGTATGAGACTTGATGTATTGTTTATATTTAATTCAAAACAATAGAACATTATAATTTTTGTTTAAGTTTGAACTCTGCTGAAACCATCAGTTCTAAGTTCTGGATGAAAGCAGAGTTCTCCGAAGTTTGATCTCCTTATCAGATTGATCATCTCCATAATATATTTTCTTATGAACTTAACAATGTTATGTACAAAGTTTTATATATATATATATATATAGAGAGAGAGAGAGAGAGTAAAAAATGCAGTTATTATCAGAAAGTTGTGTAGAAATTAGCCAAGAGTTTTTTGTTACCTTTCTATAAGTATTGTTTAGCTTAAAAAGTTGTGAACATTTGAAACCCATTCAACTTTAATCAATTTAACATTTCTTATTTATTAAATAACTCATTTAAATAAGTCTGCATAAAATCAACTTGTATAAATTGAAAAATAAAAACTGAATACATTCAGTATTCCAGAATTAACTGTTAGCCTGCTGCCATTGATCTCAGTTTACTGTGTAAACAATATTATTTATATTCCTTGTTCTTTTATTTAACCGCAATATACAGTTACATTTTTAACAAGCAATCACTGCTTGTTGCACATCAGACATTTCTTAATAATTTGACATTGATCAAATTTCATGATACAACATTACAATACAAATTTACGTACACATCATTATGTAACATTATTAAAATCATAACTAAGTTACTCATCTCATCTAAGGAATGAGTGTTAATTTATGAACTTTCAAATCATAATTTTCTTACATATAGGTAGAAACACTGGTTTAGTGAAGCATTCAATCAAATATATTTTAGCAAGCAACACAATAGTTCCATGAATTATTCATTGTATAAACTAGATTATATGAATGTACATTTACCACTTAAACAGAAATCATTCCAATTTTTTCTAACATTGAGAAGATGATATATTCTCACTCGGTGAATATACTCAATATCATATCTAATACAGAGGGTTGCAAGCATTCATGAAAACTTAGCCCATCTTCTTTTGTAAGAGAAACAAATCATAAATCATGATTAGTGTTCCCATAATAAAACCCATATTACAAATGGCAAAAGAGTGAAAAATACACAATTCACAATGTTTCAAGACATACTGAACCAATTTAAAAAAAGAAATAAAGAGGTAAGATTTGTAAAAATTTATTACCTTTGTAATCAAACTACCTATACCATGTCAACTTCATACATAAATTCAAATCAAATAATTTAACTTAGTTTTTAATAAAATTAAAGCATTTAAAACTAAATATCATTGAGTAGTATTTGATGGTAGTATGAAAACTTCAAATGGACAATCACTCAATTCAATTCTTGCTACAGGTCCTGTAGTACAAGATTTATTTTCAAAGAATTCTCTGATATGATAATACCAACTCACCAATCATTCCATATAACTTAGTTACTTATGATTTAGCACCTTACAGTTTTCTAGCTACAAGATGTTTGATTGAAATTTCCAATCAAAATGAAGCCTCTTTTCCTCAAGCTTGCCAAGTAATTAAGCAAGATTTTTATGTCTATGATCTGCTCACTGGTTGTGACAATATCGATCAGTTGAAACAATTATATAATATTTCATTATTGCTTAACAAATATGGACTTTCACTGCATAAATGTCATTCAAATGTGCCTAGTATGTTCGATGATTCCTTCATCAAATTAGACAAAGATTTTAATATCAAAACACTTGGATTGTCTTGGAATGCTCAAGGTGATGATTTCATTTATCAAATCAAACCAAAAGATGATACTTCTTACACTAAATGCTCAGTTTTATCAATTATTTCTTCATTGTTCGATCCTTTGGGTCTACTTGTTCCTGCAATTGTTTCGTTTAAAGTATTCATTAAAGAGTTATGGTGCGCTAACCTTCAATGGGATGAAGTTCTTACTGCTCCGCTAGCTGGAAAATCGAATTCTCTGTATTCTCAGCTCATATCGTCAAGTAATTTTAAGATTCCTAGATTAGTTAAAATTAGTTTAAGTAAGTAAGCACGGATTTTGTGATGCAAGTAGTAGCGCATATGGTGCTTGTCTTTTCATCAGATCTGTTGATAGCAATGAACACATTGAAACTCACTTATTGTGTTCAAAATCTAGAGTTGTTCCAGTCAAGCAAATCTCTATTCCTAGGTTAGAGCTGAATGTGACTCTTCTATTATCTCATTTATTCAATGAGGTTAAGTGTATTTTAGGTATAATATTTGATTCAATCCATTTTTGGTTGGATTCTAAAGTAGTACTTTACTGGTTGTCATCGCTTCCTAATCGATAGAAGGTATTTGTCGCAAATAGAGTTTGAGAAATTCAAGAGCTAACTAAGGAATGCTTATGGAAGCACATTCCTTCATGGGATAACCCCGCAGATATCCTGTCACGTGGTTGCTGCCGGATACATTTACCTCGTTACAACTTTGGTGGAACAGTCTGTTGTTTCTGAAACAAGATCAGGACGCCTGGCCATCCAATTCGCCTATCATTTCTATGATTCCACCAGATGCGCTCAATTTATTAATAAATCGATTGTTCTTCCAAATTTAAATGCTTGCAATGACATAAACCATTCCAAATGTAATCAATGAGATTTATTTAACGTCCTCCTAATGTATTTGTTTATTTAAATTTATTTTGGTTGTAGGCTTTGCCATTATCAAATCAGATTTGTTGGGTTAACTTTAATTTTTGTACTTTCAAAGTATATGTAATCATTTTATGTAATACTCTTTGTTTGCAGCTTAAGTTTTATTTTATGTAATGTATCACAGAATTATAATTAAGGTAATCATAATTGGTGGGCGGTGTGTTCTGTTCCACGTCAAGCCGTCTGGTACTGCAATCTAGTGGGTGCTAGCGCTCACCGGAGAGTTCCACTCGTGCTAGCATTCAGCACTCGAATCTGATCCAAGGCGGGTCACATCATAGTCTTAGTCCGGATGAACTCCATTCTTTATTCAGATTAACATTAGCTTTAATGTTGTATTTAATTTTATATTTTTTATTTTTATATGTCAAGTTATATGTTATGTTACAATTCATTTCATTCTGTCAAGACGACAACTCATTAAACCATTATTCAACAAGCAACAAGGTGTTATCTTCATTCATCACCTAACAACAACAACACAGTCCAACCTCGCTCTAAAATCTACTGATCATCTCATGGATGTTTTCTCTTCATTCTTCAATAGCCTACTAGATAAAAAACTACTTCTTTCAGCTTTTTTTTGGAGCATTGTTAAATGTTTTTTGTACGGATAAAAGGCTCTAACCAGTATAATAGCAACAGTTAACATTACAGAGCTGTCATTTATTGGAACTAAAAACAAAAACTGACCCAAAATAGTAGAAAGGAACACCAAACTTAATAGAAGCAGAACCTGATAAATTCCTATTTGTAATCAGAACCTATACAATTTCTTGAATATGAAATATTTCAAATTAAAATTGTGAATAGAATTTTAATTTATTTAATAATGTTTTATGACAAACATTGGCAAAAGTTTCACTAACATCATACCATAAAACGTTCAATTTACCCTGTCTAAAGTTAACAATAAAGATAACAGAACAATTTTTCTCACTAATAGTCAGAAATATTTAAAAATAGGTATTATAAAAATCACCATGCCTTCACTACCTATAAATTTCATGGCAGTGTTAATATATGTTAAGCCCTTACACTTTGTCCTGACGACAAAAACTGTTAACTTCATCAATTGTTCAGATGTAATATGGATCATTAACTAATTATTCACTTTAGTACTTGAAAAATTAAACTGATTAGTTTAACAATTGTTAAATTTTAATAACTAACTTCTTTAAATTTACTAAAAAAAAGAACAAGCTTGTTACAATACCCACTAGGGCAATTTAAGCTTCGGCAGATTTCTTGAATTGATGACCTATGTTCAATAAGAGCATAAACAGCATAACAAAACTTCATAGTAATTAAAAAAAAAAAACTGTAAACCTGCTTTGAAAGATAGATTAAAATGGTTGGTGCAGGCAAGAAGGAAGTATTAAAGATAACTCCCTAGTAAAGTAATGGAAAAAGTGTAAATAAAGCGAAGACCGCAATGACTGCCTGATGTGCAAAATGAAGCATTTTAGAGATGATATGGAGAAACAAGATATTAAATTGGAGATTGAGGAAGAACATAATTTAGAAGGATAGAAATATAATTTTGAATGAATAAATATCATTCACACTCTTAACTGTACAGGGTCTGTCAGCAATATGATTGCCACACAAAATATACACATTACTGACAAAAGAATAAACAGGCATTTTTTATATTAAAATTATCATTTTATTTATTTAATCCTTTTATAATAACTTATATTACAAATGCAGTACACACAAAAAAAATTAATCTATAGTAAAATACAAAATATGAAGCAATTTCAATATAATTACACTTTCATGAATTAAAAGAACTGTCCATATAATATTTTCAACTTATCTGTAAGAAATTAAGTGCCATAAGAAGTAGGGCTTAAAAGGATACGTACACACACACATATTCACAAGCACACCTTACAGTTACATTTAAATATGTTGTTAATTTTCAGTTTACGCTGCTAATTTAAATCTTTCAGCTCTTAATCGTTTCTTTTCATCTATAGTTGCTTTTGTAAGTGTATTTGTATTGTTACTACTATTACTACCATCACCACCACTACTAACATTTGTAACACCAAATCTTTGCTGTCTCAATTTCAATTTTTCTTCCAGCTCAGTCTGAAACAAATTAATAAATAGTAAAAGTAAATAATAACTTTTTACTATTATAAAATACATACATGGCACTATTAAGTTAATTTTATGCTTAATGCAAACTATATAAAAAATTCATTAAATTTAAAATAAAAAAAATTAATTTCCCTGTACAGACTAGTCAAAGGGATAATAAAATCAATAAAAATGTATAGTTGCATTGTACAGTACACAATACACAGTAAGCGCATTTTAAATACATTTAATTTTCATTCTTTTTTCTTTTTCACCTATGTTAAAAAATCAAGATGTTAAGATATTTAACCTATAATAATGGATTAAATTGTTACTAAAAAAGTATAATAACACATTAAATTATAAAAGAAAAGAGAAAGTACAAGATCTGAATGTTTGAGTTAGTAAATATAAACAATTTTTTTCACAAAGAAATCAGAAGATTAAATTAAGTAATGCAATGTAAAATTCATATACACACACACACACACACACACACATGTTTATTAAATAAAAATCAAAAGTACTAAAAATATACAGAATACTATGTGACACTACAATTAAGTCATCTGTTGAAAATGATTTCAGGTAGGAAAGATCATTTATGTATTTTAAATACATAATAAAAAATTATTTAAAATATATATTGTGTATAGTTAATATTTTTTAATATTGTTAATAACTACATTATAGTTTTAATAAAAATATTACGAAGTAATTTAGCACTAAATTAAAAAAATAAAACAAGTATGTTAGAATTAATCCTATAAGTAGGGTAATCTTGATAACTGACCCCTAAAGCATACTTATTGATCTTGTTGACAGATTTACAATTCAGTCAACCTATGTCATACAGCATACTATATTAAGGACTAGACTCTGACCATAAAATAGTTAATAGTATTCTAGCAAACAACTATATTACTTTAGAAAGTTGAAGAATATCAAAACCAGGGGATATCAACGTTTACTGTTAATAATTCCAAGTACTCGGCTATTTTTGTTTACATTGTGATAATTTATTGTCCATTAATTTATTTTATGTTTTCTTTTATGATAATTACTATATATTTTCTTACACTAACTTTTTTTTAGACGTGACTTTTAATGTCATGCCAAAATAACAAAAACTTCATTTTAAACATTGTATATTTATAAAAATAATCATGACTCATAACTGATAACCAAGTTCTTATTTCAAATTCTGCAGCAGAAGATTTTTAATACAAAGCAACTTTGACAATGAAGTTGATGAACTAGAATCCCTCTTACTGTAGTTCTTCTGAAAAGGAGGAATAGAACAAATAGTGCAAATAAAACTACACCCTAATCTATCAATTTCTACCCAAACATGAACAAGAATTACTGAATAAAAAAAGGAAGGAGAATATATAATTAATTATCTAAAGAATATAACAATTTTTTAGAGAATACATCATGAATTTTCTATAAAATATCCAGGTCCAGTTAATACTCCCTCCTCCCAAAAAATAATCTGCTAATTTACTACTTTGACTTACTTTTTACTCAAAATTCACAGAAAATGGTGGCTCAGAATCATAAATGGATAGATGTAGTTATACAATCATTGTTGTTAACAAGGATGTTGCAGTAAGGAACGCAAATTACATTGGAAAATTACATCATCACATCACATTTCTAAAAGCATCGTGCTAATAATTTTTTTCATACCAATTCTGAAGTCATTATTTTTAGTCATAATCTGTATTTCAACCCTTTACAAAAAGTATAACCCTTTTAAATTAACAATAAATCTTAAACAGCACTACAAGTTAAATCAAAACATTTGTAAAGATAATCACTAAGACATGAAAAAAGATTAGCATGCATTTTTTATACTGCTAACAAGAGATATGTACTAGGTTTGGAATGAACAAATTTGAGTTACATGAAAGTGAGAGTAGTTAAACATCTTATACTGATCTATTCTCAAAACATTTCATGTACATGATTCTCACCATTTACACGTAAAATTGTATGAAACCTTTCAGACAAGGGGATTTATCCTCCTGGATAAATATTATCATATTTCCCACTGACAATTTTAACATAAAAGTACCACTAACAAGATTTATTCAAAAAATAAATTACATTTGTACATTTAGAAAATATTCAATGGATAACCATAGCGGACACCAAATGACAAAATTAAATGAAACAAAAATGTTTCACTTAAGTACTGAAAGTAAAAATTCTTGTTAAGTTTAAAACTATATGATGTACTTTTTAATATTACAGACCAGTGCAAAGAAAAATAGTCATAATCTGATAGTTTTCTTTATTTTCATTTTAAATTAATTAAGTACATAATTTTAAGGAACATAAATCCTTCTTTTAACTCTGTAATGGAATGAAGTATTAGGGATGAAAATTGTGTAGAAAGACACAAGACTGGATTACAAACAGCACAAACATGTTCAAAGTGAATGGGTATGGAAGGGGAGAGAGAAGCAATTGTATCCTTTGGCTGTTAGGTCAAGGGTTACAAGAATAGAATTTCATAAAATATAGTTTTTGGAAAAGAAAATCAAAATATTAAAATTAATTAGTTACTTTGTAAGGGAAATGGAAATCATAGATCATGAACTGCAGCTGATGCAATTAATTAAAAATTTAAGCAGAAGAAATTTACAATAATTATATAGCTACATCATCAAATTAAATTAGCAAACCTTTTTCAAAATGGGTGAAACAGCTGTCCCAAATCGTTCTGCTCTTTTCTTTAATACTTCAGCACTGGCTACCTGAATTAACAAAAATATTACATGAATAAATAAGGCACACAAATATGTTATATTAATTCAAATATTAAATAAATATATAAGGACAAGTTTCATTTGATTAATGAAAGAAAATATCTAATTTTTAATTGCTAAAATTTTAATATATGAGGGCAGTTCAGAAAGTAACCTCCATAGATAAAAATATTATATTACATACAACTTAAAACTACAGTTTTTAGCTACTTTTCCACATAGTTACCATTTAAATTCAAGCAACTGTCACACCATTTCACTAATTTACAAATATCTTCTTCATAAAACTCAGCCCCCTGGTACCTGGCCAACCTTTCATGGCATCAATTCATCATCATTGAAGTGCTGCAACACAAGCCATTTCTTCATACGAGTGAAGAAATGAAAATCACTTGGCGCCAAGACCGGGCTGTAAAGAGGATGATCAAAAATAACCTGGAATTAATTAGAAGTACTTCATTTCTTCAAGCACTGTGAGGATGAGCGCTGCCATGCATAACAAACAACACCGGATGTCAGCATACAGCGGCGTTTGTTCTGAATGACTTGCCTAAGTTACTTCAAAGTCACATGAAGAAATGGCTTGCGTCATAGTTCAATGATGAGGCGGCTGAATTTTATGAAGGTATTTGTAAATTAGTGAAATGCTATGACAAATGACTGAATTTAAATGGCAACTGTTGACAAAAAATCTGACAGTTGTAGGACTTTCCCTTCACATGGCCTTATTCTGATGCATGGCTTATACACACATACATACACAACTTAATTAAAAATATTTATAATTTTATTTAAATACTAGCTGTTGAGACATGCCATAGGCACATTGTCCTGGCGGGTGGCATCTCAGACTGGGATTATTAAGAGTCCAAAATTGATTACCTCTTGTGTAAAAATATATATTTTTTTTTAATGAGAAAATTTATATAACAAAAGTTAAATTAGAAATTTCACTCTAGAAATTAACATTAACAAATCGGGATTTTCCACTAGTGATCGGTACATTCCAGTGCCTAATTTTTGGTTATAGTTATTTTATCACATAAATAAAAAAATATATTAATATATATTTCGCATATATATCTATATATATATATATGCAATATAACAAGTACAATATAATTATACTTGTATATTGTTACAAGTAACAATATAATATAACAAGTATGCACCTGACCACCATGAGACATGTACTAACAAATCAGGATTTACCGCTAGTGATCGGTACATTCTGGTCCTATGTTAAGGGGAACATGGACACACATACAAATGCCCTTTAGTAGGGTAGGATAATACTTTTTGTTTATTTAATTCAATGATTCTAACTAAAATCCGCGCACACCGCACATACCATACTTCATTTGCGCAGGTGTGGCGGTAATAACGGCCACTTTAAATGTTATTCATTTATTTAATTCTACTGCTTAACTGTGATGTCACAACATAGCAGATGACTACAGCAGCTGTATGTCAGTGCTACACTAGCACTCTTATGGTGAGAGGGTGACATCCACTTAGCAAAAACCCACATCGCCCACTTAGCGATGAGAAAAGGAGAACGACTTTTGGTCAGGTGATTTTAGAAAAATTAACTCAGCATCAAATAAAGGGCAAACAGGAGTAGGATTCGTAATGAACAAGAAGATAGGGAAGAGTAGAGTATTTCAAAAATCATAACAAAAGAATCATTGTAATCAAAACCTAAGCCTGTAACAATTGTTAACGTCTATATGTCTACATGTGCCCATGATGATGAGGTAGAGAGCGAATACAAAGAAACTGTCAAGAGATTGGAATAAAAGCATTGGAAAAGATAAGGTGGGAAACATTTTGGGTGAATATGGGGCTGGGCAAAAGAAATGAAAGAGGGGACCGACTTATTGAGTTTTACATGAAGTATAATTTAGCAATTGCCAACTCCCAGTTTAAAAATCACAACAAAAATGGCGGCTCACACGCAGAGACGAATCACACAACTGACGACAGTGGTATGTATGACACCAGATGATGCCGGAGTAGGGATAACAAAGGGAAACCAGCTCAGTGAGTAACAGTTCTCATGCTATTAGTGTTGCTACACTAATGTTGTATGTTATTACAATAATCGTTTGAGTTCAATGTACAAAAAACTACGATAATTCTGAAAATATACATGCAACCACAAAACTGAGTAAATTATTCTTTTACATTTAAAAAAAAAAATATATTCACGCCACCCTTCAAATTCTTCTACGCCCTCTAGGTTGAGAACCACAGTTATAGAGGATGAAAAAGGAGATACAATACTGTGATCTCAATTTAATGGAGCATTAAAGATTTTGAATGGTGGAAAGGCTCCTGGGATAGACGGGATACCTGCAGAATTACTGTGCAGTGCAGGTGAGGAAGCGATAGATAGATTATATAAACTGGTGTGTAACATTTACGAAAAAGAGGAAGTTCCATCAGACTTCAAAAACAGTGTTTTTGTCATAACTGATGATAAGAGAAATCCTCGAAACCGCTTGAATGAAATAACAATAAGCATAAGGTAAGAAGCATTATTGAATTCTGTACCTTGTTTTATACTTTTGTCTTTGATTATACATATATATATATATATTAGTAATCTGACCAAATTTGATCAAAATCAGACCAGTATTTTTGGAGATATAAGGAGTGAACCAAACACAAACATAATATTTTCCCTTTTAAAGCTATAGTGCTAGACTAAAATTAAAAGCTGTATTTTAAGTTGTATATAATGAAATATTTTTATCTATGCAGGTTTTTTATTAATAGCCAAATGGAGGTTACTTTCCGAACCGCCCTCATAAATTCGGTATTAAAAATTTTGTATTATATTCTAAAGTGTGCTTTTTTCTACGTTATTTAAAGATTTTATTTACACAATAAGAATCAAGTAATTAATATTTGTAGAGAGACATTAAACAAAATGTTTACACCTTTTATGAGGTGTGGCTATTAAATAACAATAATAATGGGGTAAAATATTTTATTTTAAATTTATACATATTTAGTTATTACCCCCTTCAAAATACACCCCTCACTATAACACTGCATGCAAATTTTCCATTGTTCGAAACAGTGCTGGAGGTCTTCTTCTGTGAGCTCTTTTATGACATGTGCAGATTTGACCTAGGGGAACAGACAAAAGTCACATGGTGCCAGGTTAGTCAAGTAAGGTGGATGATCTAACACTGGGATGTTAAACTTGGCTAGAAATTTCTTAACAGACAATGCAGTGTGAGCTGGTGCGTTGTCCTGATTAAGAACCCATGACTTGTTCTTCCACAATTCGGGTTGTTTTTTCTTATTTTTTCAGAGTTGAGCAAGGACCTTAGGTAGTAATATTGATTAATAGTTTGACCTTCAGGAACCCAGTGAAGGTACACAGTCCCATGAATATCGAAAAAAAACAATCATCATTGCTTTGAATATTGATTTGGTCATTTAAGCTTTTTTAGCTCTCAGTGAAGTTGGGGGCCTTCCAATGCACTGAATGACACTTAGCCTTTCTGTTCATAAGTGAAAAACCAAGATTCATCACATGTTATCACTCTTTCCAAGATGTTTGCGTCATTTTCAATGGCATTCAAAGTGTCAGAACAAACATTTTCATGAGCTTCTTTTTGTTCGATTGTGAGAATTTTAGGCACCATTTTTGAACACACTTTTTGCATTTAAAATTGTTATGTAAAATTTGCCTTACGCATTCTTTGTCAATTCCTACAATTTCAGCAAACGCACAAATAGTTAACCGATGGTCAGATCGGATCAGATTAGCAATTTTTTATCAGTTTTTGATGTGGAAGGGCGACCTGGGTAAACATCATCTTCTCGGCCATCTTGGAAATGGTTATACTCAAAATCCCGCATACCTGACAAACATTCGTTGCTATATACTTTTTTTTAATAAAAGATAAGTTTTAATAGTGGTTTTCCAAGTTTCATATGAAATTTCACAACAATTCTTTGCTCTAATAAAACACTTATCATTTTTTCAGCTAAACAAAAAAACAAATGTTATCCAAACGAAGGCCACGTCCGGACTAATATATCTACTACAGAAACTGGAGTGGCAACAATTGAAAGGGAAGGCTTCACGCTACACAGCTGTCAGTCGTACGAATTTGGCATATGCGCAGTTCTTCTGTAGCTGCATTAGTCTCGTTGTTTAATAGCCACACCTTGTATTATGAAACTATTATTCTCAAGCTCTGTAAATACAGAAAACAATTTATTAAAAATTTTAAAAATAACATGCATATAAGAATAAGAATTCTATCTTGTCATGAAATTTTACACAAATTTTAGCCATTACTTCATGATAGTGGACCTTTGAAAAGATTAATACATCTCTCATCTAGCGTTCCTTTTATACTAAAAAGATTTTACAACAGAAACTTTAAAAAATTTGGCTATTTATAAATGGCTAAATTTGTTATAATATATACATATTCATACAGAGTAAATACAAAACAATTTAATAAGGTAAGAGCCTGTAGAAAAATAAAAAAATCATTAATATTTATTAATGATTTAATAAATATTTTAAGTTTTAAATAAAGATTTTAAGTTCTAGATGAACTTAAAATCATATATCTAAGACTACTTATAATTAGAGAACTCTTGAATTGCTATCTTTAATGATGAAGTTCTAGATGTGAAGGTCTTTAAACAGTACAGTTATCACCTATATTTATATCACCTCTTGCATATGAGATTGTGAAATAAGATTCTTTGATGCATATAACTCAAATACTTATTCTACTGGTATATTCTGATCATTAGGGTTCAATTAGTGGCATAGTTAAAAGTAAGAATTAGAAATAATTTACAGTAAGAATTGGAAATAATTTAAAATTAAAAATTCTCAGAACTGGATTATCTCTGAATATGAAATAGTCGTTTCATTTTTCATTGTTAAAGAAGAGAAACAAATTCCTTAATATTACAAAAGAATAAACACACACAATTACGTAATAAATAAGGGTTATAA